>NW_008609208.1:0-1730 GCF_000691845.1 Merops nubicus
AGAACGGTTTGGGTTGGAAGGGACTTTGAAAAATTGTATAGTTCTAACCCCCTTGCAACGAGCAGGGACACCTACTACTGATCAAGTTGCTCAAAGCCCTGTCCTACCTGCCCTTGAACAGTTCCAGGGATGGGGCATCCACAACTTCTCTGAGCAAACTGTTCCAGTGTCTTACCACTCTCATTGGAGGAAAAAAAAAAAAGCCCTCCGTGTCTAATCTAAATCTACCCAGTGCTTTAAAAGCTCTATTACTTGCCTGATCACTTCAGGTCATGATAAAAAGTCTCCTTCCAGTTTTCTTATTAGTTTAAATATTGAAAGACTCCCATGAGTTTTCCCTGAAGCCTTTTCATCTCCAAGCTGAACAAACAAATTTTCAGCCTTTCATTATGGGAGAGGTGTCTCATCCCTTTCATCATTTTTGTGGCCCTCCTCTGGACCTTCTCTAAGAGTTTTGTGGCTTTCTTGTACTGGGGCCCCCAGAGCTGGATGCAGTACTGCAGGTGGGGTCTCATGAGAGCAGAGCTGAGAAGGAGGCTCACTTCCCTCACCTTGCTGGCCATGATTCTTTTCATGCGGCCCAGGACACAAGTGGTTTTCTGGGTTGCAAGCGCACATTGCTGGCCTATGTTCAACTTTTTGTTCACCAGTATCCCCAAGTCCTCTTCCACAGGGCTGCTCTCAATCCTTTCATTCTGTAACCTGTGCTAATATTGGGTATTGCCCTGACCCAGGTGCAGCGTCTTGCACTTGGCTCTGTTGAACTTCACGAGGCTTGCATGGGCCTATTTCTCAAGCTTGTCAAGATCCCTCTGGATGGCATCCCTTCCTTCTAGTGTTTCAACTGCACTGTAACTGCACTACTCAGCTTGGTGTCTGAAAGCTTGCTGAGGGTGCACTCCATCCTGCTGTCTACGTCATTAATAAAGATATTGAATAGTACCTGTCCTCATATGGACCTGTGAGGGACAATACTTGTTACTGACCTGTATTTGGACATCGATCTGTTGACCACAACTCTTTGGGTGTGGCCACCTAGTCAATTCCTTATCCACCAAGTAGTCCATCCATCAAACTCATATCTTTCCATTTTAGAGGACTGTATCAAAGGCCTTGCAGAAGACAAAGTAGATTACATTTGCAGCTCCTCACTTGTCCACTGATGCAGTTACTCCATGATAGAAGAACCCTAAATTAGTCAGGCACAATTTCCCCTTGATGAAGCTATGTTGGCTGTCTCTCATCACCACTCTGTCTCCTATATGTTTTGACGTGTCTTCTAGGACAATCTGCTCCATGGAACACATTGGGCACTGAGGTGAGGCTGACAGGTCAGTAGTTCCTAAGATCCTAATTTCTAAAAATGGGCCTGCTGTTTCCATTTTTCCAGAACAGGGGCCTTTGTCTGGTTCCTGAGACTTTTCAAATATGACGGAGAGTGTCTCAGCAACTACATCGGCCAGTTCCCTCGGAACCCCTGGATGCATCTCACTGAGTCCTGTGGTCTCGTGCATGTTCAGATTCCTTAGGTCAACTCAATCTTTATCTTCTCTCACAGTGGGAGTGACTTCACTCTCCCCTAGTCCTTGCATTGAGGTTCAGACATTTGAAAGATGAGGGAAGAGCAGTTGCTAGTGAAAATGGACGCAAAAATGTCATTGAGTACCTCAGCATTCTCCATGTCAGTGGTCACTAAATCCCCTGTGTCATTTATCAGGGGAAGTACAATT
>NW_008609209.1:0-17251 GCF_000691845.1 Merops nubicus
GGGAACGCTGACACCTCGTGGCCGCCGGCTCCGCGAACACGGCGCCGGGGCTGAACCAAACCGCACTTTGGAACCAGAGTCGGGAGACGCGCCTCTTGCCTGTGCAGGGAGCTGGTTAACGAAGTGGCCTCTGAAATATTTTGCCTTCTTCCCGGAGCGTGGAACAGTAGCCGCACACCTTCCACGCTGCCGAATGGCCGAATCATCCTGGTAATTCTTGCAGCAAGTAGCATTATCCCACCGTCAAATAGCAGCTGGCTAGGTGAGAAACCTATTTGCGGATGGGCTCAAGTTCTCAGTCCATGCTGCCTACATGCTGTGGGTTCCTGGACATTATGGGGAGTTAACCGGAATGCTGCTTGCCATGCCTGCGCAGTGCCTCCTCCCCTCCCCAGCCAACGCTCCCCGTCTCTGCCCGCAGCAAAACCACCTGATGATGTCCAGCTAACTTGGCAGCAAAGCTGTAAGCTAGGGTAAAGCGAGGGTGTAGGGGACCTAAGGTTATTTCAGTGAAGCTATCTGTGCCTGTCACAGTTCTTGCACCTGTGGCAGTGAAGGAGTATCGAGTGTTGTGGAAACTTGTAACGCGGCTGTGTCCCGATCTCATTTCAGCTTTGGCATTGCCCTCTACAAAGACTTTACACCCATCATCTTAGCAGGGAGTGTCTAAAGCACAGCTGACAGCAGTTGCTGCAAATAAAGCCCTAGTTTAGAGAAGATCATGCAGGAGCCAACAAGGCACATGTCAGTCTGTGGAACAAGCCATGAGAGAAACCTGCCAAAAATCACCTTTGTTACATGCACACAGAGGAATACATGATAGTACTTGATAGAGACTTTTTATTTGTGCTGAGAAATTCAATAGAATCTCAGTCTATGCTTGTTCCAGAAGTTCAGAGACTCAGACATTCATGACTCAACAACAAACAGATCTATAAACTCAGTAGAACAATATCAGTAGTTATTTTTTAGCTTCAGGGCAACATAGAAATAATTCCAAAGGCAAAAACCATACATATCCAAAGCATGTCTGAACAAGGAATAATATTATCATTAATAGTGCACTGTGAGATTATTCCTGTTCTACTCTTGTGTTGCAGTTTAACCACAAGTTCTCTTCTGCATAAATCTATGCAACTGAGCACTGAATAATTATCCTTACAGCTTAAAACTCCCTTGGCAGCTTCATGTAAATTTCCTCTCACAGATGAATTTGTCCCTCTGTATTTCTGGGAGAAATACGTTACTTCTCTATTTTTAATATGCACAAAATTGAGGCGGCTGTGTTTTCACTGCAGACTCACATGCTCAATTAATACAGTGTGTTATTGAAACAAAGCACCTTCGTGCAGCAGTGCAGTTAAGGAAGTCTGTGTTCTGAAATCAACACTGGGTCATTTGCTGTCTGAATGTGGATGTCCAGGAAAGAGAGCAATTCTACAAGCCCAAGTCTCCTGCACAAAGATGTTATTTATTGTTTTATACCATTTAGTGGTGGATTTGTTTCTTTTAAAATGTTCATGAATCTACACACTTAACATTAGAGCCTACTAGTTATGCAAAGAGGATGTAAACTTATCAGTGGTGACAATATGCCAGACTTCATTAGTTAACACAGTGATTCTACAAAAGATCAAGTTCTACATGTATAAAACTTCTAAATATTTGTTTACCTCTTACTAAAAGATACCATATTTTAAATGCAGAGATAAGGCACTACATCATGAAATGTGGATCTTGGCCACACTAGTCAAAACATAATCCACTTTACAGTCACTGGGTTTTACTACATTCCTTAAGGCAAATATACTCAGAATCAAGTATGATCTATTACACTTGGCAAGAGGAACACTGTATATACTATTGCAGGCCTAAACATGAACCCGTGAGCCTCCATGCAGATGAGAACCCATTTTTGCAACATACGCTTGCATTAATCATTCCTGAAAACATATTCATGAGCACGTGGCAACAGCATCAGTCAGGATTGGTGTGCAATATGTCCCTGTTCATTTCACTGTAAGTCAATGAAGCCTATTTTCCACAAGAGAGAAATTAATCCCTGCTCCCAAAACAGACATGCCATAAAAAGGCTTTATTTTCTAAGGTGCAAGTACAACATCGAGACCAACATGCCTGGTGGTTGTAACCAGGTGATTTCAATCACTACATGGGCAGCACAGACAGGGGTGTCAGCCACTTACAGGTACACAAGATAAAACTGAAAGGTCTACAGTATAGCAAGTGTCATGGCACTACATTTGTTCACTGTCAAATATAAGGTTGGGTATTTGCAAGAGTGAAAAAAAAAAAATTAATTTTTTTTTTTTTTGTGTTGGCTTTTTTTTTTTTTGTCTTACAGGGCTGGAAATAATTGGTGGTGGGTCCCTATAGTTGCACCTATGTTGGGAGGTGTACTTGGAGCAGTGATCTATGTTGTTTTTATTGAAATCCATCATTCAGATACTCAACCGGGAGAAGAAAATGACATGTATGATAAATACGAACTGACCAATATGGAGTAAGAAATGAGGAATTTTCATTTTGTTGTGCAGTTTTTATGCAAATGATCGTTTGAATAATTTTATAAGCCCTGTGTGCCTCAATTAGAAATTCACATTTCAAAGCAGAAAATCTGTATAGACCAGAAGTTCAAAATTGACCTCTTTCCATAAAACATCAGGCTGATCACATTCAAGATTGGGACCTTGGGGATGGGAAGGGTAAACTGTTGTTCTTCTCATACAGCTTTCAGATCAAATTATCTTCTAGATGAAATTGTAGTGAGATGATACACTGACCTGTTATTTCAATGCATATTATCTTAATCATGTTGCCTAATTAACTGAAAATAGATGAGATACTGTTACAAAACTGAATGCACAGGTAGTTAATTGGTTCAGTGCTGAATTAATGGGTGAGAACATCGCACACTTCTTATAGCCGTTATTTAAAAATGGCTTGTCTGAACATTAAAAACCAATACCCAAATTGCTTAAATGCCAATTGAAGCAGTTTTACATAAGTTACTAAATTTTTATGGAGCCACTAATTGAACAGCAAGGAATCAACTCATCACTGATGAGGTTTAGTAATTCAGGATATGATCACAAAGGGTAAAAACTGCGTGGTATAAGATTTTGAGTTGTGGAAGTTATTTTTCTTTTGGTACCAGTAATTAAAATCAGAAACTCATCTCAGACCTAGTTCTAGATCTGAATTCCCCAAGGAAGGCTAACTCCATATCCAAGTTCTGAAGCATGGAATCTCTCTTGCTAAAGAGAAATGATTGGGCATACACCACTTCCTAAATACCCAGCCTTGAAAAGTGAAGTTATTTCTGCTTAATGATTGTGAATTGAATGTATCCAACTAAATCAACGTTCATTTCTAAAATGTATACATTATGTATGGATGGTGGTGGTGATCATGAATAAACAGACATCCTATTCAGTGATGCTCCTAGAGCTAGTCTCATGCCAAGACTTCAGGATACCAGTTCAATGCACTCATTTTAAAGGTGCTCTTCCATTTGGATTCCTACGACTCTGCTCCCTAGAATTCCACACTGTTTTCTGATTTCTCCCCAAAGGGAGGAACTATTTGTGTTTCTACTAATAGCCTGTGGAGATACCCACAGAAGTGGTTTGGAAAATACTATAGTCAGAATGTGCCTCAGCCTTTGGGCAGATCAGGCCTGTGTCACTGCATGTCTTTATCACGCTCCCTGGTATGCAACGCCAAATTGATGGCAGCAAAGGAATAGAATTAAAAGGTCAAGTAAAGCTCTGCTTGCTGCAGCTGTAAATCAGATGATGCTGTATAGTCCAGGAAGTATAATTCCAATTTTAATTATGCTTTTGAAGGAAACTTACAGAATTGTAATGAACTCAGATTGCCCAGAAACCATATCAACTCTGTGCAAAAATGCTCATTTGATCCAGCATTTCTCTGCTTTGGGTTAAAACCCAATATAGCTACATCCATCCACATTTGACTGCATTGTATCATTATCTGGAGAGCCACAATGACACGAAGAGCGTTTACAGAAGCAGTGCTCAATCTGAGCAGAGGTGGATACAAGAGAATCAAGAGCACAGGGTGGAAGTTACCTCTACCTGTAGACCTTATATTAACAGCACATATATCTAGTTAATCTGTCCTTTTTATTGATAAATCACACTACATAAAACAAGCTGGTGTGGAAAAGCGATTGCAGACTGAGCCTCCTTTATTCCCCTCTGTGATGAGCGCTGTCTGTCTTGCACCTTGGTGATACCTGTCAGGAGCACCCCTAGGTAGCTGCCAACCATCTGTGTCTGGAGAGGGGTTACACAGGCAGGGACAGTCAGAGTGCTGCCCTTAGGTCTGAAAGGCACTTACTCTTCCACCTATGCTGACATGTAGCATGAAATACCTGTGCAAAAAAACACAGACAGCTAATTTACCAGAAGTAACCAATTTTTTTTTTTTTTTTTTTTTTTCAAAATGGTAGAGGCAGGTTATCACTTACTGTGCTAGAAGTTTGCATAGTCAGTAGGCTTCATAAGCCTCACAATATTGCCTCCTTTAGCACACCAGGGAAAACACAGGGAAAAGCAGAATATTGGTTAGGAAACAGAAAGGGACAGTTTGTTTATACAACCTACTGAGTGACCAGCTCACATTTGCTGTTTATCTGTGCATTAGCCAAGGTACATGAAGTTATGCATTTTTTTCAGATCCTTCTGATCCCAACAGTTTGTATGCAAGTCAACATGAAATCTTTTTTCTCCTACTTATGCTATTCCTACACACCAAATCTCTGTATAAAATGTACTTGTCTGAAGTTATCAGTAGGCAGATTGTGAGCTGTGGCACTCAAGTGCGACAGCATATATGCTTTCAACAAGTTGTTTGCAATTCTGTATTTGCTTAAAGAACTTATTTATTTTTAAACTTTAAATAGTCATGGAAAGTGTTTGTAAATTCTTTGAAGACACATGGCACTAATATTATGATTCATACTGACTTCACAAAAGCTACAATTTCATTCAGGCACAAGGTGTTACAGACCTGACTCAGATTTGACATAATTTACATTTGTAAGATTGAATTCCTGGTTTAAGGACAAAATTCAGTTGAGTCTTACCTACAGAACCATGACCAGTATCTCTGTAATATAATAGGAACAATAACATCTCATGCCATCAGCTTACATAGACATCGTGGCGTGTTTTGTGCAAAACAAAGTATTTTTACTTTGCATGAACTATGCAATTTTCTAATATCAACTGATATTCAGTGGTCACATTCATGTTGAATTAACATAATACAGTTGGCAGCAAGAAACAGCAGTAAGACGTTCTGGTTAGTAAATTAATAGTAATCAGTCTTGATCATTTCAATGTTGAAATAAATACTACTTTTTTCAGACCATTGTTCAACTTTCAGTCCAAGTTTGTTGTTTTTCTTTGAGGCAACGTGTTTGTTCTTTAGAGCTAAATTTAGTTCTGAAATAATTTGTAGAGTGATCCTGCAAAGAGTACTAGGTTAAAGGTTGGCTACTGCATGTCGCTTCATAGAAACCAGTGGAATTACAACAGAAGGCAATACAGGCAAGGAAAAGTACTGAGATAGTTGAGCTCAGAGTGTAGTGGAAACTACTGGTAGTTTTGACTGTGGATCGGGATGAATATGTTTTGGCTCAAAATAAATTCAGCTCACCCCTAATAAATGTATTCCAGTACTATTTTAATTTTTATTCTAAAAAATCTCCCCTCTGGCATATAAGGATACATTAAGAAATAAGCAGAGAACTGCTCACACATGAGTGATGGCCACTGCTGGGCCAGGAGGTATACCACGCAACAATGAGAGGGCCTGGCCCCCACCTCTAGACCTTATCCTGTTCCTGTCTACAGCCTGCTTATGGACACTTTCTGCCACAGACTTCCCACTGGTCTAATGATAGCCAGAACCTAGAGGGGATATTTTGCTTAAGTCCCTCTTCAGAGATTGCTTTTAAGTATTTTTTTCTGGTTGGAAGATACCTTTAAGATCATCAAGTCCAACTGTCTGCCCAGCACTGCCAGGTCATCACTAAACCATTTCTGTAAGTGTCACATTTACACATCTTTTAAATACCTCCAAGGATGGTGACTCCACCACTTTCCTGGGCAGCCTGTTCCAGTGCTTTATAACACTTTGTATGGTGAAAATTTTCCTAATACCTAATCTAAACCTCCCCACAATTTCAGGCTACTTCCTCTTGTCCTACTGCTTGTTACAGGGGGGAAGAGACAGATGCACACTTTGCTAGGCCCTCCTTTCAAGTAGTTGCAGAGAGTGATATAGTCTCCCCTGAGCCTTCTTTTCTCCAAGCTAAACATATATGTCACATCAGATTTGGTCTACAGTGCTTACAAAATGCCCCAAACTAATTTACCTATCTTCTGCTCTATGGATTTGTAACAGGGACTTGCTTTGCTCATTTCATTTAAGAAGCACATGATAAACTGATCTGTAGAGGCAAGCAGAGAGGAAAAAATCAGAAGCTTCAAATTTACTTAGGAAGCCACAAAAGGAGGTAAAAACCCCAAAACAATTTAAAGTGGCAACAGGCATTTTTATCCCCCATCCATCCCGATGACCCTTACCGTCTCATCAGTTTTTCTGATTTTCTATTTTCCTTTCTTTCTCCTGCCAACAGTGTGTGCTGTGCTCTGTCCCTATACAGTACAGTACCTCTCCAGAGATTTAAATACAGCATGTTTTTCTGACTGACTTATGCATCTTAAAAAGTTCTCATGAGAGCAAATTCAAGTTTCACCTCACACGCTTGTTTTTTTGGCAGTTGCTTGCATTTTTCCCCTACTGTTCCCACCAAAGAACCTTGTACTGGAAAACACAACAATTAACTGTAACTTCCAGTAACAGTCTTTTTCTGTTTAGTACAATTGTTATTGCAGATGACAGATTACTTCTTTCAAACATGTACAATTTTTAAAGTCTTCCTTTTTCAAACCACTATTAAAAATAGCATAGCAATCATAGAGAAAAAAGCATACTCTGCACACCAGTTAGTAGTTCCAGTTTTTATCTCCTGGTTTGCACTGACAGCTTGTTAGAAAAAAACTATTGTTCTGCGAGTGTCGTTCTGCTTATTTGCACATTCTAACAGCATAGTATTAGAGGAGACCTTAGTAGGTAAATATTTTTAGCTATTGATGTTTCTTTGTACGTTTGAATCAAATATTATAGAAAACCATATAGAATGAAGCTAGATATGACAGATTTATGTCATTTTTCTCTTTGCTGACCACAACTTCCTTCAAAAAGTGTTACTAAGGTAGGCCATGCAAATAATATACTACCTTAAATCAGCAAAGATCAAACTTTCTGGCCAGATGACTCAGTTCCTTTTCCATGACAGGGGAGGACAGACTAGTACAGTCTCTCTCTGACCTGCCTAAGGACTGAGCAGTCTGCTTTAAATTACTAAAAATTAAAAGTTTTCCTCTCATGCTCCAAACATTGTTCTAACCATCCAGAAATTGAGATTTAGGATCCTGCTACATGCTACATCGACAAATAAAGCAGTAAAGAAGAGAGGAAACTTTAAAAGTTGATAAAACAAAACCTTTTGGCCAGAGGTCAGCCAAAAGGCTGGTTGATAAATGCTTGGTTACTTCAGAAAATAGTGCATATTTTACTGGGGAATACAGGAATAAAGAGACAACAGTATGAAGTAAGACAATCAGAAGACTAATTTTCTTCACCTATCAGAAACCTTATATCAGTCTTGGATGCAAATTATAATATTTCAGGGTCATCAAGAGGCCCAGTCTGGGCACATTAATACTGTTATTTTCACAGCATTAGGCACATAGTCTAATAGGTAAAGAACTTTCCATACCCTCTGAAATAACATTACTTTGTTTCACTGCACAACTCTTCTCAGGAAACTTTGCCTGCCTTCCAGTTAGTAACAGGGTTGTGAATGAAAAAGCAACAAAGCAAACAATATGCTAAGACTTGAAAAGTCAGCATTTGAATAGAAGGAAATTAACAATTTAAACCAGAACTGAACAGATGCAACACTTTCTGTAGCATGACCAAGGCATCAAATAACACACACGAAGCCAAGGCAGCAGCACGTGCTTGGAAACAAACATTGCTAAATTAAAGAGTCAGGTGTTTTCTCAATGTCTTTCAAACAAATGTAAAAAATAACTTATGCTTGAGAATAAAATAACAAAATTGCAGTGGTGTTGTTTTCCATAGTAAAATTTGATTATTTTAACATTTTCAGATCACTGAAACAGAGTTTAAAAACAAAACAAAACAAAACAAAACAAAAAACCAACCCAAGAGATAAAAAAAGAATGCAAATCTCAGTGGGGAAAAAAAGGGAAAGCAGAGTACTAATTTTCTTGAATTAATTTCCAGTCGTGTGAACACTGCTGTAGCGCCTCACAAGAGGCAGTAAGGACCTTTCAGATAAAACTACACAATACCAAGACTAGAATCGTTTTCTCTTTATTTCCCTCTTAGATGTTCCAGACATTGGCAACTGTGTGCTGCAGAAATGTTCTGCCACGCAACCGTTCTGCCTCCTAAGGAAGGAAGCCTGCGTGGCTTCTGTGCAGAGAGAATTTAATCTCAAATGTGTAATCCCCAGTGGGTTCATGTTTTTCAGGCTACAGAAACAACACACGTGTTTGAAGATGCTAGCACTAAAGAACAGCTATCAGAAACACACATAAAAAAATACACTAATCTAGTTGCCAGATTACCATGGAATCCCAGGGGGAAAAGCAAGTGCAAAGGCTACTCCAGCAAGTCTTGAGGGAGGAAAGCAACAACAGACAAACCTTGACTCAAAACCACATTGTCTTCACAGAAGAATGCTTGCTTCAAAGAGGCAGGCCATTTGCAAACATAATGTATGTGCACCATTAGCACTTCAGAGGCTTCTGATCAAAAAAAATATGAAGGCTGAACAAAATACAGATATGAACAGAAACATTTCAGTCTTCTCTGTCACAAAAAGACAAATGCTAAAAGCTACAAGAATAGTGGAAGCCATTATAAGACCCATTTGCTACCACAGGTGGTTCTTTGAAATTAGAAAAATGCAAGAAACCAAACAGTTGTGTTTTAAAGCTAAGGATAACAATCTACCTGAAATATTGACCCTGCCTGCATGTAGATCTGTAGCCTTTTCTTTTTCCAAGACCTGGTTTTCTAGTACAACTGGCTCAGGTGTCTGGTTCTCTCTCTTTCAGGCTCCTGTCTTGACTGTGTGCCACTGGTGTTTTATACCCATTGAACTCTGAGCCCCATCCAAAATATTCCATTTCCATGAAGGAAAAAAAATAAAAGCTATTTCAAGATGTGTTTCAAAATGTATACTCTTAGTAACCTGGGCTTCCAACAATTAATCTGGCAATTACACTTTTTCACTTGCTATATCAGATTCCTTACAGCAACCTTCCAGGACAATAATTATCTCACTAAGGAAGATCTACAGTACACAGAGTTTGGATTTCCCCCAAGAGAAATCCCAGAACAAGAGACATTGCTTAGGCATGGGTGGATTTTATTTGTTACACATGACTGACCCTGAGAAACTGGGCAGTTAGTTACACTGGATATGATGCATAAACCAACCAGTTTGTCTTCCAGATTCTGGATGGAAAGTGTTTAAAGTTAACATAGTTCTTATTTTTAATCCTGGTTTCAAGTAATTTTATTAGAAATTAGAAAAACAGAAAAAACCTATACCCCTAAAAAAAAGATAAAGTAAAATTTAAAGCACAGCTATCCTGAAAAAAAACAAAAATAAACAAACCACACTTAAAAACTTCTCCAGATGTAGACACTTCACTCCATTCCCAAGTAGCAAATACGTACAATCTATGAAGGTGAAAAGTTGTAAAAAAATCTCCTATGATCTGAGCCTTTTTGATGGTGTTTTAACATTAGCATGACTGAGATAACCATGATCAGCAATAATTAGTTTGCTTTACTTTCAAACTTATTTTTCCTTAATAGATTTGTAACATCATAGCCTCTGGCTATGATCTTTGCTTCTGTCATCATTTTTCCTGATGCTTCTGAAGGTGTTCTGCTCTGTTCCAACTTATCAATTTTTTTTTTTTTTTTTTTTAATACCAGTGCAGCCCTTTGTGTGTTTTTACTTGGTCTGATAGTAAGCACATCCTTCTTCATGACCTTCTGACTCCTCAGCTTTGTCATACACAGTGAAGCTCCCCAACTATAAGTGTCTGTGTTTGGCTGTGGAAGAGACGTTACGCACCAGGCTTCCAAAAACCTGCAGCTGCTCAGAGAGCCCTAGAGGGCTTCATCCCACAAACCTTCCTCCTACAATGGCTTTGGGAAGATTTTCACTGCCAGAACAGTCCTTTGTTCTGTAGGACAGCTTTATCAAAAGCAACATCTAGCACAAAGGCCGTAGTGGTGCCTCAGTTTCACTGTTACAAGAGGAAGAGGACAGCCAGCCTACCTCAGAGGGATGCAGTCCTGAGTAAAGGTGTCCAGCTCTTCTGCAATAAGAGTCAGAAAAAGCTGACAAAAAAAGTTCTGTAGAGGCAAACATAGCACTGAAGCATAAGGGTATACTCGAGGCATGAGACTGCTCTGCTGGGCACCCTTGGCCATGCGGTGTTACAAATACATACAGAAGAGGTGAATAGAAGCTGTTGAGGCCGCTACCATCAGCATTTACGTGGCAAAAAGCAGCTCCTGGAGGAAGGCAGCACTTTAAAGACTTTTTGTTTTCAGAACATCAATACTACAACACCACACAAAACACTTCCAGACAGTTATGTGTCAAAAGCCACAGCACGGGTAAACTTTAGCAGTCACCCCATACTCACCACATTTTATTTATTTATTTATTTTTTAAACCAAGCCTGTTTTTAAAACTTTGATTTGGAAAGGATGCTGTTGATCACCTTTACTTACTATATTATTTTTTCAAGACCGACACAATGATACAAATGCTACAGAAACATGATTTTGATGTAAAATATACATAGCAAATGTGATGAGTATAGCAAGATCACATGAATTAAAAAAAAAAAATATCTGCCTTGGTCCAAAAATACATGGACTATGTATTTTATTAGGCTGTTTGCTTATTTCAAAGTCTTAATTAAAACATTTTTCAAATGCTAACAGCTTGTTAAGAATTAAATTGTCAGAGCAATGTCTATTGTTCCTACTGTTTTTACAGAAGTAGTTTCTGTAGTCAGCAGCAACATCCGTATGAAATGGAGTGAGCAGAAGTAATGCAAATAGGCGATGCCACACTTAGGTCATTCAG
Source organism: Merops nubicus (assembly GCF_000691845.1). Taxonomy (NCBI): domain Eukaryota; kingdom Metazoa; phylum Chordata; class Aves; order Coraciiformes; family Meropidae; genus Merops; species Merops nubicus. The sequence goes on from NW_008609209.1 coordinate 11,333, forward strand.
GTCCTCTGTGCCCAGATGAGGAGGACAATGATTAGACTTTAAGGTCCAAGTGCACACATTGTTTTGGTATATATCTGTATGATGCTAAGCACAATGATGAGGCCACAGAGAATATCACAAAACTTGGCTCTCTACAAAAGGGTGAAGAAAGCTATCAGCCAGAGCTGTGACAAGGAGGGGTACACAATCTGTCACAGTCACAGGTAAATTGCAAGACATTCTGAATTTAACATCCAAGCTACAGAAACCTACACCTACACAAACAAACAAAAATAACCAACCAAAAAAAACCCACAACCCCCCCAAAAAACAGTTTTCTGTAATAAGTAAACAGTAATAAGGCTTTACAGGTATAAAGCAGGCTGCTGGCATGAATGGAGTATATGGAACCATGATTGTTCAGTGTCAGCTAGACCAGAATTTTGGAATCTACTAATTTTGCATTAAAACTGGGTCTTCACCCAGAATTACATTTTTTGACTTATTAGAAAGCTCCAAAAGAAAACAAAATATTTTCATAAAGAACATTTTAACTGCAATAAATTTGGATTTTCCTCTTTTCAGCCTCTCATGTGCCATTTTAAACTTCTCCTGTACTAATTTTATTTTTCCCCCTTTGCAAACTCCATATCTTCTCAGTATTGATCAAGTCTTAAAACAGTAGAGGAAACACGAACACTGCATCATTAAGTACAAAAAGTTTAAAAGATATCAATGTACTGAAATTCTGTAGGTTCCAGGGGGATTAGATATAGGTGTTACAATAAGCAAAGTCAGAAGTTCAGGTATTGAAAATCAAGTCAAAACAAAAGTTACTGGATTAAACGATAATACATGGCTAGAAAATAACTTGCAGAGATCAAATAGTAGAAAAATTATGTAAACCAGGCAATAAAAAGAGATCACTTGGGCTGTATGTTCTCTACCCTTGTAATATTAGGAGCACTGTGAAAATAAAACATTACCAGAATATTTGATTATACTATGAGAATAGATAGGGTAATTGTGTAGACTAATACTGAAAGCTCTGTATAGTGTTAGTACTTTCCCCAGTGTTGCTACAAAATGGCATTTGATCTTGTGGGACCACATATTTCCTGTCACTCTAATTACTCTAATGTCTTTCTTATCAACTAATGATTTTTAATCAGAGCAATGTTTCCACAGTACCATTTACCAATAGAGACTTATATATACCTAAGCATATTATTATGAGAAACAGAATAGCGAGTTCATTGCTTAATTACTTAATAGAAAATTATGTTTAGACCAAAGATACAATGAGAAACTAATGAGTTCCCAGGATAGCTGAAAATAATGTTACAATACAGCCTGCATATTTGTGTTCCAGAAATTCTTTTTGTTTTGCATAATGGTCAGAGAAAGATGTAAAACTCAAATCCAACCTTGTTCTCACAAATTTGCCTCAGCTTTAATAACAGTGGTTAACTGCAAATTTACTCGTGGACTGAAGTACACACAAGAGTATGACTATATACTCCAAAACTCTCTAAATTCTGTAAATTATTAAAACCAAACTCAGCCATGGTTTGAAGCTCACATAAAATGAAAGCATACTTCAGAATGCTCTAAAACTTGAGTTGTACCAAAAAGACTGAACACATCTCCAAATCCGAGACAGGTCCATATTTGCTATAGGAATTAATGCAGTGCATTAATTTATTACTTTATTCCCACTGAAAGTAAGCCTACTGATTTTAGCAAGTTTTAAATGCAGTTCTGCATGGGTACAAATAAAATACATACCTACTTTCTCCATCTCAATACCTCCCTAGGATAAAACTGTGTTTCTTGAGGGATTCGCACATTTCATGGATAATTAATCATTCCTCTCACACTAGATTATTTTGATCTAGACTTACAAAATATACTTGTAAGTGGACAACTACTAAACAATGCAACCAAATAACAACTAAAATGATGTAACCAGTACTTAACCTGTTTACCTCACAATAACATCCAGCACTGTCAGTAAAGAAACCATTAGAACAGCACACTTCAGTCAAACTCTTTGGAGATGTGTTTATTTAAAGGAGTTGCCTGCATTTCTGTTAACAACCCAGATTTAGAAAACCATAAACAGAGAGGTAAAAATTTTTAACAGCTAAGCCTCAGCAGATAGCCCTTATTTGAAAATAATTTATGCTTTCTAGAAATGTTAGCCCATAAAGACTTGCTGTTATGTTGTATTTAGTCTCTGTAAAACATGCTGCAGAAAATCTTGACACAGTTTACTTAAGCCCTTTTATATATGTAAACCATATTTGACCTCCTCCAAGACACTTCCAAATATCATATTCATCTTCCCCATCTGGAAAAAAAAAACCAAAAACAAAACCCAAGAACAACCAGTACTCTCAGGAGTATAATTTCCAGGTCCTTATGAGTGTAAAGCCAGAAGATACACATACATTAGAAAGTCTAGTCAGTTCAGCTTTGAAATACAAGTGATATAAGTTTTTATTTCCTTTCACAGTTTTAACTTCAGTTTTTAGAAATACTTTGTAGTTTACTCTCAAATTCCTCCGAAGTCCAGGCCATCAAATAACCATTGTCTGTTCTACATGAAATGAAAACTTTGTCAACAGCTGGGACTAAGTCTTTAAACAGCAATGAAGTACTCCAGGCACCGAGTGCTTTTTAAAAGGCATACCTTTCATCCGAGGGCATGTCTGAGAAGAAAACACAGATGTCTCCTCGATGCTGGGCTGCCCATATTGCAGAAGGCAAGTCACAAAAAGGAGTCAGATTGCTCATAAAATCCATGGGATATGTGGAAAAAGATGGTGACCCTAAAATTATGATTGCTTATGATGAAATACAGCTCAAAGTCTGTCAAGTATTTTGGAAGAGCTGTTAGAGCATACAAATGCAGGGAAACAGAACACAGATACCCTCATCAGACTCAGCAGTTATTGCAGAAGCCAAAGAGAAGAAAAATTATTGTTGTTGTGACAAAAAGTAAAGAAAACCAGATACAGCAGCTGTTACCAAAAAAGAGGGAGGGAGGCAACTATATGACTTGGAGGAAAAATAAAAAAAAAAAAAAAAAGGCAAAAGTGGAAGCACTACAGACTTCAAATGCACATACCTGTGTCCTCAGGTAGCCGAGCAGGATCTGTCAAAAAAGCAGGAATTCTGCCAAGCCAGTACCACACTTTTTACATGCCTAGTTGAAGATCCAGGCTTGGGGCCCGGGAGTTACAGAAGGGACTAGTAAGGCCCCACCTGGGGCTATTTAGCCTCACCTGTACCTGAAGTTAATTGGCCAGGCTGGAACAGGCTCCTGACACCATCCGTTTGCCTCAGCTTGGGGCTGAGCTGGGCTGGCCTCCTCTGACCTCTGGTAACTTCTGTGTCCACTTCACAAAGTCAAATGATGCTGGGACTTGCTGCCACTATTCCTAATTTTTGCTTAAGCAAGTGGGGACTGAATCCTAATTACTTCAGTCTAACATGTGGCACTACACCCATTTCAAAACCGATATCACAGATTCAAAGCCCCTCTCTGCAAAAACATCTCAGTTCTATGAAAGCTTCTTTTCCTGAAAACTAAAATCTACATGCAAACTGCTATGGCAATGCCTGCGATCAAAGAGCAAACTTCCTCCTTCACTGCCGTCACCATGGCATACTTAAGGGAAACTTTATGATACAAACCTCAACTTTAGATCTCTCAGTTTTGGTTGTTTCAGAGAATCTTGTGATTCTTGAGCAGTTCTGCTAGTTGAGTGGCATGTTAATGCCCAGGAGAGCTCAGGCCCAAAAAATCATGGGGAGTGGCCCTTTCTTCTGCCTGAATTTCACTTGATCAAAATATTGTGGTGTCACAGTCTCAGCACACAAATGGTTGGTTAATTTGGAGGTTAAGGTACACAGACATTCAGCTTTTGCTGAATATGTTGGCAGGTAATGTGTGATTTGTTGAACTTAAAATCAATAAAACTGGGCTGGAAAAGCATTTCAATGATGGGTATCCTGAAGTTGGAAAGCACATTGTCATAGTAACATAGAATAAGCCACTTCATCCAAATAGGCTCATCATAGCAGGAAAAAACATAGCCAAGTGATAGTTCCTAAATTCTCTGTATCCTTAGCCATGGTTACTAGCTGCTGATGTGGCTGTGCAGTTTTCTGGGCAAACATGTCGGGCTTCATTATGCTGAAAGCCTAGCAGAGAAATGTTTTGCCAAAGCTACGCAAATCTGCAGCGGGGCAAATGGTCTCGTGCAACAGAGATGCCCTATGTCAAAACTTGGGAACAGTCTACAAAGCCTTATGTCAGTATAAAATGTCACTGAAACATCACAGAGAGGCAGCAGATCTGCACAGTAGGTTGTCATTTGTTCAGAGAATCACATTTCACAAGGCATAGATGAGTGAATCAACATAGTATCCGTGGCTTTGGACATGGACTCTGACCTCTGAATCTACCCACACTTTGCGAATGCAGGCCAAATCCCCAGGTTAACAGAGCACAGATTTAGCTTTATGTCAACCTGACTTAAAATATTTACCTAAAATTTACTGAATAGGAACAGTCTTCAGAGAAAAGATGAGATTCAGTATGTAAGACTGTGCCTTCATCTGAAGATTCATAGGGTGAAAATCTGGAAGTGTCTTAGAAGAATAATAAAGATGAACAGTTTCACATCAGACACAGAAGGCACTGCTGGGACTGTGTTCACACCTGTTGCTCTGTGCTTCCAATTAACTTGATTTTGGAGCAATGGGTGCTGCCCAAAGTCTTATATAAATAACAAATACAGTGAAAAGTACAGATTCCTGTGGTGTTTTAATTAAACATTAATGAGACTCATTTGCAATAAAGACTGAATTAAAAGTCTGGTGCCTAAAAGCAGGGAAAACCATTTACATTGAGGAATTTCCTATCTAGGAGGAATATGCCCCAAGAGATTCATATGTCAGTTTGTGAATATTCAGTATGGCCGATATTTTAAATGCTTTTAGCTGGGTCAAGCCCTATAGTGCATTTATCAGTCATTAGAATGAAAATTTGGTTATTGGATTCCCCAAGGAATAGGTATTTATTAGATGTTCATATTAGCATAACCTGTGGGGCCTGCTTGGGCACAAAGTCTACTGAAATGAACAGAATTCTTCCTGAAGAAGGTATCCTTCTATTTAGTTTCCCACCAAGCACTCAGATAGTGCTTTTCACTCACCGATCTCCCAGTGCTCTACAGTGGCTGGGGAGCTCTGCTTGAATTAGAAAGCAGACATGTAAGTAAACTGAGATGGTGAAATTCATGCTTAGAAGAGTTACAGGCAAGACCAGGGCCTGGCAGAGATGCTGTCAGGGGCCCAATCTGCTGGGCCATGCTATTGCACAAGAAGGAAGGAAAAAAACCTTTCAACTCAACAAGACTTTGGAGGGCAAAGGTAGGGATGAATTTTCATACAAATCAGTACAAATAGTCAAGCCTAGGCAAGCACTACTTTGGAGATTCATCTTTCCCTTCATGTCTCTATATGTGATTATTATTTGGACACCCTCCTAAATAATTTCAGATCAGACTAGCTATGTATTTTGCACAGGAAGCTGAGATATTATACACTGGATAGAATCAAAGAATTGTCAGGGTTGGAAGGGACCTGAAAGATCATCTAGTTCCAACCCCCATGCCATAGGCAGGGACATCTCCCACTAGACCAGGTTGCTCAGACCTCCACCCAGCCTGGCCTTAAAAACTTCCAAGGATGCGGCTTCCACCACCTCCCTGGGCAACCTGTCCCAGGGTCTCACCACCCTCATGGTGAAGAACTTCTTCCTAATGTCTAATCTGTATCTATGTACTTCTAGATTTGCTCCATTCTCCCTAGTCCTATCACTGCCCGACATCCTAAAGTCTCTCACCAACTTTCCTGTAGGCCCCC
>NW_008609210.1:0-1811 GCF_000691845.1 Merops nubicus
AACATCAAACTATGGAGAACCTCAAACTATGGAGAACCTCAATCATGGAGAACCTCAAACAATGGAGAACCCAAACCATGGAGAAACTCGACCACGGAGAACCTCAGTCCTGGTGGATCCCCAACCATGGAGAAACTCAAACAATGGAGAACCTCAGACTATGGAGAACCTCAACCATGGAGAACCTCAAACTATGGAGAACATCAAACCTGGAGAACCTCAACCATGGAGAACCTCAACCATGGAGAACCTCAACCATGGAGAACATCAACCTTGATGGAACCTCAACCTTGGTGAGATGAAAACATCTGGAGAACCTCAACCTTGCTGGAACCCCAACATCTGGAGAAACTCAACTCAACCCTGGAGAACCTCAACCATGGAGAACCCAAACCATGGATTAAAAAAAAAACATGGAGAACCTCAAAACATGGAGAAGCTCAACCATGGAGAACCTCAACCACAGAGAACCTCAGTCCTGGTGGAAACCAAATCATGGAGAACCCAAACCATGGAGAACATCTAACTATGGAGAACCTCAAACAATGGAGAACTTCAAACAATGGAGAACTTCAACCATGGAGAACCTCAACCATGGAGAACCTCAACCATGGAGAACCTCAACCATGGAGAACCTCAACCATGGAGAACCTCAACCATGGAGAACCTCAACCATGGAGAACCTCAACCATGGAGAACCTCAACCATGGAGAACCTCAACCATGGAGAACCTCAACCATGGAGAACCTCAACCATGGAGAACCTCAACCATGGAGAACCTCAACCATGGAGAACCTCAACCATGGAGAACCTCAACCATGGAGAACCTCAACCATGGAGAACCTCAACCATGGAGAACCTCAACCATGGAGAACCTCAACCATGGAGAACCTCAACCATGGAGAACCTCAACCATGGAGAACCTCAACCATGGAGAACCTCAACCATGGAGAACCTCAACCATGGAGAACCTCAACCATGGAGAACCTCAACCATGGAGAACCTCAACCATGGAGAACCTCAACCATGGAGAACCTCAACCATGGAGAACCTCAACCATGGAGAACCTCAACCATGGAGAACCTCAACCATGGAGAACCTCAACCATGGAGAACCTCAACCATGGAGAACCTCAACCATGGAGAACCTCAACCATGGAGAACCTCAACCATGGAGAACCTCAACCATGGAGAACCTCAACCATGGAGAACCTCAACCATGGAGAACCTCAACCATGGAGAACCTCAACCATGGAGAACCTCAACCATGGAGAACCTCAACCATGGAGAACCTCAACCATGGAGAACCTCAACCATGGAGAACCTCAACCATGGAGAACCTCAACCATGGAGAACATCAAACAATGGAGAACCTCGACCATGGAGAACCTCAAATCGTGGAGAACATACAACTATGGAGAACCTTAACCAGTGGAGAACCTCGACCATGGAGAACCCAAACATGGAGAACATCAACCTTGATGGAACCTCAACCTTGGCGAGATGAAAACATCTGGAGAACCTCAACCTTGATGGAATCTCAACCTTGGTGGAACCCCAACACCTGAAGAACCTCAACCCTGGTAGAACCCCAACCTTGGTGGAACCCCAACCTCGGTGAAACTCCAACATCTGGAGAACCTCAACCTTGATGGAACCCCAACGTCGATAAGACTCCAACATCTGGAGAACCTCAACTTTGATGGATTCTCAACCTTGGTGGAACCCCAACCATGGTGGAACCCCAACCTTGGCGACACTCCAACACCTGGAGAACCTCAACCATGGTGAAACTCAAAGACCTGGAGAACC
>NW_008609211.1:0-4262 GCF_000691845.1 Merops nubicus
ACATTGGTCACCAGCCCTTCCCTGTTATCTTCATGCTTCTGCAGGTCAGTGCCACCAGCACTCTCTCATTCCCTGACCTCACAAGCAAGGAACAGCCAGCCAGTATGATTTGTAGTCTGCCAATAAAAAAATCTGGGCTCCTGGAGTCCCGGGGTCATGGTATTTAGAGTATTCAGCAGTATTTAGAGAAGTAGACTGACTGGGAGATAAATGTGATTTTCAGAGGCAAACCCCAGCTGTGACATCTTCTTTGTCATGTCTAGTATGCTGAGGCTTGTTGTATGACCAGGCAGAGGTCTCTCAAGAGTTTATGGACCACCCTTGTTTGATTGAAGAGGAAGGCTGTGGAAGAGGGGGGTTCTTCAGTACTAAAGGCCTTTGCTGGAGTGTGTGCATGTTGTTCCACCTGCCTGCTGTTTTGTAACAACATTAAATATTTTGTATTTCTCAGCTATACTAATCTGTTCTTCCAGAACCAGCCTCAGAGATGACATTTGCTACAGAAGAGATCAGTTTTTAGTATAGAGATGACACAGATTATCAAAATTTTGTTTATTAAAAAGAAGCCTGTCTTGTACTGTGTTGTTGCCAAACATAATGGAAACTCATGTTGCAGTTCTCTAGTATGTTCATGCTCAAAAACATTGGCTATAACTTTGCCACACCTGTAGAGATTTTACAGGTTGCCCCGCATAATGAGGGCATCACTTGGAGGAACATGATGAAATCGATTCTATACTAAGATGTTTTGCAAAACAAATTTGGTTTGCAACAAAAAACAAACAAATTTGGAATGCGCATAAGGACAAAATTTAAGGACAAAATTTGGTTATAATGCTATACTTTTGGGCAGTCAGATGTTTAACTTAAGAACTGTGTTGTCAGAGAAAGTGTTTGATGGTGGGAATTTTTATGAACAGATAGACTGTTTGGCACCACTTCTCGTACAATCCCTGTAAATCAGGCACAACTGCTTTATTTAAGTGAATGGAGTTAGGTCATCATAAAATAGTGTAAATAAGGGAAATATTAGACCCACCAAATTTGAATACTAACTTTCAACATCAGATTTTAAGACATTATTAATCTTCAGTTTTCCCTGAGATTCTACGCTTTCACACAGTGAATGTCAGTATAGACAGTCATAATTCTCAGAAGAGGCTGTGGTATCTACTAACACACAGGCAGCGTAATGAAGCCCCATGAATACAATATTGTCCACTTTCACTCGCCCACCTGGGATATGTATTTCACTGCTCACTGTGCTATTAACACAACTCTAACTGTTGGATTCTTTCTGCTCCAAGTTGCTAAGTTACTTACAAATAATAATTCTCCTTGCCACAAGTCCAGGAGGGTTTTTTGCATATTCGTCAGCATAGTTAAACCTTTTATCCCCATTAGAAGTTCTTAATATTCTAGACCCCCATTTAAACTTCTACAAGAGAAGAATACTCTATTTTTTATAGGGAAATACTGTGAATATTATTTTTCTCCATACATCTAAATTAATCCACAACTGTAACAAATTGTATTAAAGTTACTCAGAACTAGTAGAAGTACATTTGTTTATTGAAGATGTTGTATTCCGAGTCACATCAAAACCACGGGATTGAAGTTGTCATGAGTTGCATTTTATCAGAATATTGAAAGGTTTTTACCTTGTAGAGTGATTACTTCAGCTCAAGCTGTGACAGTTCCAAAGAGAATGATTACACATATATTAGGCAAAAAAATAATAATAATTAATTTTATAGAGACTCTGCAATGCAGTCTTCCATGTGGATATTCTGGTTTGTGGTTTTTTGTTTTTGTTTTTTTTTTTTTTTTGGCTTTTAGTCCCTGTACATGACAGTAATTCATTATTTTGTTACCGTGAGTTTGCTGAGCTGAGAATATATGTGGACTTCATGGAAGCATTCAGTTATTTGTGTGGTCTCCTAATTATTTTCTGATATTCTAGGAAGAAAACCAAGTAATTATGGATTTGGAGCAAATGCATGTGGCTTCATTATTCTTTATTTTAAGCTATTTAGTTTTTTTTTGAGTCCAGGGAGTTTTCAGAGCTTAAAATAAAGAGAAGGAAGCAATCAAACATTTTGTTTGGCGATGATTCATTTATTTAAAACACCATAACAAAAAATACATGGTTGAACTGGAACTGTGTCATTTGCAGAGGTGACTTGAGGCACAAAATAGAAAGAGGTTTACAGTAATGTTACAGCCTCTTTAGACTATGTTAGCATTACAAATATATGTGTATATATCCAGACAGAATCTGATGCATATGCTTATTACCTCACATGGTCCTTTTTCCTTCAGTGAAAGCCCAGACTCATGGAGAAGATCCCCAATCTCCAAAAGCTCTTCTTATGCTAAATTTCTGGAGATGCAAACTCTCTCAAGTGTATTTCTTTTCTCACTTCATTGCCTGCCTTGATATATGTAGTTTAGAATTTCTCTAGGTCACATCAAAAGAAATGAAATGTGGAACTATTCATTGTCTGGGGGTCTGGTTTTGTTGTTTTGTACTGCCCAAACAACCTATATTAATATTTGGATTCAAAAATTAGTTTTAACTATATGTTTACATAGTCGGCCAAACATAATTCGTCTTTGTACTGGTGACCATACAGACCTTCCCCAAACAGAATTGGAGATGTTAATGTTTCTCAAATTATAAAAAGTACCAAGTTAAAATATTTTAAAGAACCTTCAAGTATATAGAGAACCTTGAGCTATGAACACTACAAGTAATTTCTACCATCAGTGAGCTACAGTGAGTTTTTCAACCCCAAATATTTCAGACGATTTGTATCTAGTTAAGATTTCAATACAGCAAAGAGATATAAGGGAAAAAAACAACAACAACAACAACAAAAAGAAAAACCTGCAATGGTTGTATAGAGTATAACAGAATGTGACTACCAAAATACTCATCCTAGGGTACGCAATCTGTACGGGTAAGCCCTCACAAGACGTTAGGGTTTTGCAAAGCCTTAACCATCTGAGAATAACCTTACAATATGAAATGTCTGTAGTTACCACTTCCATGTATACAGAGAGAAATTTAGCAATTTTCCACCTAGTCTGTATTTTGCCATGGTTAAATGACACACACACAAGCAATGTAAATTTCTGGTGCAGTCAGGCAGAATACTAAAGGATCAATATTATCCTTTCCCGCTCTCATAAGCAGGTTTACAAGTAGTTCTTTTTCAAAACCAGTTATATCGCACTACGTAAAGTGCATTTTGCTTTGACAAGTGCCTGTGAAAATGCTACCTTGGAGCTTTACCTCTTAATGATTCTTGGATCAAATGTGCAGTTTTCAAATTAGGCATTAAGTTAAACCTGGACAATTTACCAAGTCATGACATATGCTTTGTTCCATTTCAGATGTACTCTCATTAGCGTTCGTGAAATTTGCAGAATTAATAAAAAGGAATACTAACATTTCTTCAAATGATGATATATGAACCCAAAATTTCTTCCTACTATCTATTTTTTATATTGGCCTGAAATATAGCAGAGAAGCTAAATCCTGCATAGGAAAGAAAACAAACAAACAAACAAACAAACATTTTTTTTAAAGCTTATGTTCAGTTAAATTGCTATTTTCTGTTAACTTTGCTAAGTAGATGAATGTATTGTTTGCATGGTTCTGTGTCTCAGAGAGACCTTCAATGCCACTGATCCTATAGGACTGGATAGGAACAAAGCTATACAAAATAAGGGAAATTTATGAGAAACACGCAGTGACATGGGTGCATAAAAAGTAAAGGATGCAGACAAAATGGCAAGCTCTCAATCAAAAGTATCATGTCTCCAGCCAGTCTTCTGTTAGTGTAAACCTATAGAAGCTCAACTTCCATCAGAGAAGCTTGGTATTCCAAGATGCTTTGAACTGTCCAAATGCTCTTTCCTGTTACCTGATACAGTTACTATATAGCAATCTAGTACTTTGATCAGCAAGTAGACTAGTTAGAGCTATAAGGTTCTCAGACACTTCTGTATCGTATTTTTGGACCAAAAGTTTAAACACAGACCATTTCATGGGAAAAAAAAAAAAAAAAAAAGGCAAAATAAACAACAAAACCAAATATGAATCTAAACTAAAAGGAAATAAAACTTTTGTGTGAAGATATTCAATAGAGGATCTTAATTTCATCTGATATATTCTAGCTATGAGGGAAATAAGCTGTCAAAAGTATTTATAGATGAGTCTAAAACCCCCACATATGTAGTTTAGGGGGAAAGAG
>NW_008609211.1:4293-18693 GCF_000691845.1 Merops nubicus
TACTCCATAAAAAAAAAAAAAAGGAACATTTAAGTAAGGACAGAACATTTTAACCTGTTCTGAAAATAAAAACTGTGGGAACCTCTCATAAATGAACTGTGAGCAAATTTATCATGGGTAAAAGAAGATATTTCATTAGATAATCAGAAGTCATTTCATAGAATCAATACCATAGATAAGAGCTGAAGTAAAGAGGGAAACTGGATGCAAAGCAGCAACAAATTGAAGCCAACCATTCTGGACAGAAATAATCAACAGGTTTTGCTAATAATCTCAGGATTTTATGGAGTTAAGATGATAAGAAATATTTCCTCATTAGAAACGTAGGCCACTAAAATTTTGGCAAGACTATGACAATCCACACAATACAAATGTATTACTTTGAAAAACAGGTTGTAGATGCCCCACACCTGGAAACATTTAAGATCAAGTTGGATGGGGCTTTGAGCAAGCTGGTCTAGTTAAAGATGTCCTCATTCACTGCAGAAAGGTTGGACTGGGTGACCTGTAAATGTTTCTTCCAACCCAAGCCTTCCTATGAGTCTATGGAACTTCAGTATCTATGACCAATTAGAGCCCAAACACAAAATGCATTCCCTCAATTACTTCATTTATAAGGTAGTTTTTAAGTGACTATGTAGTCTTGTTAGTTTTGTTTTCTGTTCAGAAGACACACCTGCTAAACAAAAGCTCCAAGTGAAGGACTTTTAAGCAAAAGAGAAAATTTCTTTCTCTAAATTAATTTTCACCTATCTCATCAATAGTCTTATTTTATTAATCTTACAGTTACAAACCTTACACTTCTATTCCTTCAAAGTACATTAGGTTCTTAATTTGCAGTTGTGGGGTTTTAACAAATTATCATATGTCCCATTTTCCATGAAGAAGCTGCTGTCTTCTGTTACAGTAGAATCTCTAATATTTCAGCTTGGTCTTGCAGTCAGATTGTTGCATACACAAAGACTGTTAACGGATTTCACAAGGGTTTGTTTATTAAGTTACATTGTTATGTCAAGTCTGTATCTCTTTTTAATTTACATTTTTGTTCAAGAGAGAAAGAAGGGAGAGTCCTAACAATTATCTGGTCAATTATTCCATTTCTAGATTTGTATTTATGTATTTTTCAGATGTCACCTGATCTGCATTAAATGTTTCCTCTGTTGATAGAATTTAATTCAAAAGAAAAAAGAGAAAATAACCTAATTCTTCATCAGAATTATCATTCAGAAAGAGTGCTGAAGAATTCTTAACAAACAGCATCATCAGCCAAAGGGAAGGCTATGGCTGGCCTTCATTTCTCTGTTTCCTCTCCCCTTTCACATGCAAAGAAAAACATTCTTAGGACATGAAGAAACTGGGAGTTAAAACTAGTAGACAAAAGATTACAAAAATTAGGTATTGCAGTAGTACAGATAACAAGCCCAGCTAAGGAATCATAGAATTGTCAGGGTTGGGAGGGACGTGAAAGATCATCTAGTTCCAACTCCCCTGCCATAGGCAGGGACATCTCCCACTACATCAGGTTACTCAGGGCCCCATCCAGCCTGGCCCTAAAAAATTCCAGGGGTGGGGTTTCCACCACCTCCCTGGGCAACCTGTTCCAGGGTCTCACCACTCTCACAGTGAAGAACTTCTTCCTAACGTCTGATCTGTATCTACCTATTTCTAGTTTTGCTCCATTCCCTCTAGTCCTATCCCTACCTGACATCCTAAAAAGTCCCTCATCAGCTTTCCTGTAGGCCCCATTAAGATACTGGAAGTCCACAATAATGTCTCCTCGGAGCCTTCTCTTCTCCAGACGGAACAGCCCCAACTCTCTCAGTCTGTCCTCGTAGGAGAGTTGCTCCAGCCCTCGGATCATTCTGGGGGCCCTTCTCTGGACACGCTCCAGCAGGTCCACATCCCTCTTGTAATGGGGGCTCCAGAGATGGATGCAGTACTCCAGGTGGGGTCTCACCAGAGCAGAGTAGAGGGGGAGAATCACCTCCCTCAACCTGCTGGCCACACTTCTCTTGATGCAGCCCAGGATCTAGTTGGCTTTCTGGGCTGCAAGTGCACACTGCAGGCTCATGTTGAGCTTCTCATCCACCAGCACCCCCAAGTCCCTCTCCTCAGGGCTGCTCTCCAGCCAGTCCCTGCCCAGCCTGTATTGGTGCCTGGGATTGCCTCGACCCAGAGGCAGGACCTTGCATTTGGCCTTGTTGAACCTCATGAGGTTGGCTTGTGCCCACCCCTCCAGCCTGTCCAGGTCCCTCTGGATGGCCTCCCTTCCCTCCAGCGTGCCAGCCACACCACACAGCTTGGTGTCATCAGCAAACTTGCTGAGGGTGCACTCAGTGCCACTGGCCATGTCCCCGACAGAGATGTTAAACAGGACTGGTCCCAGCACTGATCCCTGAGGGACTCCGCTTGTCACTGGCCTCCACTTGGACATGGAGCCATTTACGGCCATTCCTTGTGTGCTGCCTTCAAGCCAGTTCTTCATCCACCATGTTGTCCATCCATCAAATCCATTTTTTAACAGCTTAGGGAAGAAACACACAATGAAAAGCAGTGCAGTATTAAGGGAAAAAAAGGTTAACTCAACACTGTTTTTGAAATTTGAAACAGTACTAAAATTTTGGGAAACAATTTCAAGAATGAAGGCATTTGAACTGTATCGTGTTAGAGATTTTTATGTTTAATTATTGGATGATAGGAAAAGAAACAGATTTTTTTTTTTTACCAAAAATATGAAGTTATATATATTCAATTTTTCTCTCAAAAAAATATTTAAAGACTCTGAGCATTACAGACTAGGTTTTTCAACTCTGTTTGCTTTTATGACTGTTGGTCTATCTTGTACCCAAGTATGTCTCTTCTGGAATAAAGGAAGTCTAATCGTCTGTTGTTCTAGGACTATATAAGCCTCATTCAGCTATTGATGCCAACTTAAACTTTGCAAGTACTTTATTCACTTTCAGAGTGTAAGACTATATTTTGGAGAATATTACTGTCTTTAGTGTGTCTTTTTCTGAAAGCACTGGACCTTGATAAACCACAGAGGGATTATTACCTCTGATCTACAACGCAGCCACATTTATGTCAAAAATTGAGCCAAATTCTGAAGTAGACCCTGACGACTAACAAATACTGTGGTTTTGTAACACTTCTGCTGACCACTTGCCAAATAGAATGATATTATCAATAACAAGCAGACCAGAAGCCAAACTCCTCCCCCACTCCCACATCACACACCAGAGATTCAAAGTGCCAGACAACCAGGGGGAGGAACAAGTCAATGCACTACCCACCACAGGGGACATGAAGTAGGGAGCAAGCCAAGCAAGGAGCCAAGCCATGGGAGATGGTAGTAGCCAGGCCACAAGCCCAGTTATATAGCAGGGACTCAGAGACAGCTTCATATTCTGGCCCTGACCATCCTGGAAACTCCACTTATCATGAAGAGTCATGGGACCCTTTCAATAACCAGAATCCCCACACAACACATGCAAACAGTCAGCTCTTTTAGAGGTTGCTTCTTGCCCCACATCCAAGTTAATGTGGAAGGCAGGGAGACCTGGTGGTGATCTCCTAATCAGTTCCCACTCAAGGCTCGACAGACCCTGGGTGAAAACCAGTCAGGAGGGTCTTTCTTGCCTGGTTGTGGACATCATCCATATGTCAACCCTCATTCAAGGCTGGGGGTTTAGCCCCAGCACTTCAGTAACCTAACTGTACAAAAAGCAAAGTTCATGGACGTGTCACTCCATACCTTAGCCAGGCATTCACTGTCACTTAAAATGTATGTGGTAGAGTCCAGGTAGTACACTGTAAACCCTGAAGGACAAAATAATAGAGGAAAAAATTGAAGAAATAGCTAGTAACACTTACCTGAAACAGAGCAAGGCAAAACTGTATGCAGAATGGTGTGCAATTACCAATAATGTGTATGAGAAAGGGAAGATTATGCCAGGTATTAAAAAGTCCAAGTTTTGGAGTGATGTAGGGGTCATGTAGGTTAATTAGTCATTCACAGAAGCACGCAGTGCAGCAGGATAGATAGACAGCTTGCTTGATTGGGCAAAATGCATTGAGTGCAATAGCATCTCTATGTGACAGCAGAAGCAAAGACAATGCAACACAGATCATTTCTTGATGAAGGGAAAACCTGCAATGCAACACAGAAGATCATTTCTTGATGAAGGGAAAACCTATAGTGAGATCCACTATGTTAACCCATAAAAGAAAACACATGGGCTAATATGGTGATAAATCATCCTGGGAAGAGCTGCAGCACATAAACATCTCTTGAGATACTTTTAATCCCATCAGTGTTGCCACCAGCATTTACCAGACACCATGTTAAATGTCTCAGTACTTGCCTGTGGCCCATCATAGAACACATCACAACAGAAGCAGCTTGTGCAAGCACTTCAGCCTGAATTGGTTGACAACCACAAGAATGTGGTCAGACTGTGCAACCTCCTTGAGCGGTGGTTGATGCCTATGGCTGTCAGTGTTTGAGGCATTTGGACTATGCCCTTAACAGCATGCTTTCAGTTTTGGTCTGCCCTGAAGCGGTCAGGCAGTTGGACTAGATGATCACTGTATGTCCCTTCCAGCTACGTTATTCTGTTCTATACTGTTCTATTCGAAATTGGCTGACACCTCATATGCCCATCCAGGCAAACACGTTAGAGGTGAAGGAAGGAGAACTATACTAAGTTGAATCAATGTGAAAGAAAAGGTTTTTGTTTCTATTACTCTGCAATAAAACAAACAAAGCAAAAACTGCTCGATTCAAAAGAAAATAAGGAAAAAAAAAAGAATCCATTTGTACCACTTTCAGCAAAAATTGCTTTCATTTGTAACAATTTTAACAACAACAAAAAACACCTACAGAAATGAAGTTGTAGATTCAGACATCTTACAAAATTAGAAGGTAGATGGTGGTTTACTTTCACTGGACATCTCAGCAGTCATGTTGTGTGAGCATGTAAGAGAAGTTTCTCCAATTCTAAGGGATTCTCTTCAAGAAAGGGTACACTGTGCCAATTACCTCAAGATTTCCTGGAAGTGGGCTGCTCTATGGCTCTCCTACTGATACTATTCTCATTGTTAAAATATTTAAGTCTTAACTGAGCTAAAGAGGAAGAACAATAACTTGATAATTTGGTAGGTAGGGAATTTACCTAGAAAACTGGACATTTCCAACTCAGTTGGAAATTCTCCTTTAATGAATATTTATGCACATTATGACAGTGAGTAAAATCCTGATACTATTTAAAACATTGGAATTTAAAGATCTACTAAAACTCTGGGTTTCATCAAGACAGGCAATTTCCTGTTCTACACTCACAACCCTGTTTGATCCTGAAGTGTCTAAATATATATAAACAATGATGCTGGGACCAGAGCTGCTTCAGAAACTCAATAGAATATAGGCACAGACATGCTTGCTGATTCCCTAGAATTACTGTAAGTGGAAACCTTCCAAGTGTCTACAAGACAATAAAAGCTCTCACAAAGACAAAGGTGCTTTACAAAACAGTCTTGAATTTCTAATAGTAATGATCCCTATACTTCTGATACTTTAATTTTTAATTAAATGGGTGATACCTTCTTTCATTTGGGATAAGACATAGCTGATTTTGTTTAATATTTTGATGGATGGTTTTGTAACAATACCTAGGAAACGACAGACCTTATTTGCTGCCTACCAATGAAAGTTGTTCATTACCACCCTTGCCTTAAATGGTACAAACCCTATAGCTGAGCTACAGTAATCATATCACAACTCCTAGTCCACTTCAGTACAAAGTCAGAGAGCTTATTAAAAACACTGAAGTTAATTACCTTTTACTATGGCTTATAAGTAATAGATGGGTGAGATTCAAACTACTACTGAAACATTTTTGATGATGAATTTGTTGATTCTGCTGGGGTACTTACTTGGTCTCTTAATTGCATTGCAATATATTCCAGTGTCTACCTTTTGGCTCCTATTGAAAAGACCAGACTTAAAACCTTAATTTGCCCCTCATGATAGACTGAAGCCTTTCTCTGCCACACTAACTATTAGCAAGTAATATCTTAAAGCACTTCAAAACTAAGTAAAGATTCTCATGCAATTACAATGTATTTTGGTAATACATAAAAATGTGCTAGCAAACTGTTATCTAATACCACCTCCTACTATATTAGAGATCATATTCTATGCTATGACACATGTTCCTGCAGAAATCATGGGCATACTGCAGGTGGTGAGATGAGAATTCACTGTATATGCATAGAAATTTCATACTGCTGTAAACCGTTCCAGACTGGGGAAACAATCCCCACCCACACTTATTAACGGAGGCTCAAAACAAGAGTGAGCCCCACCTCTGGCATGCTTTACCAAGTACTGATTTTGCAGTCCCATCTGTTCTTCAGAACTGCCAGTTCATCTGGTAACCAATCACATTAGACATTTTTAAACTGTGAGAGGAGTTATCTGGAGCTCTTAACAAATTGTTCTTGTCATCTACCATCAATTTTCTTATTATTGTTGACAGCAGGACCAACCCATGGCCAATATCCATTTGCACTTCCAGCTGAGAAAGAAAGTTCCCCCACAAAACCTCCTTTAAGCTAAAATACAAATTTTGTTCAGCTTAACTATGTCAGCTGAGGACTCACCTATCCCTCAACAAAAATGTAGAGAGGAACTACTTTTTGGCCCTAGTGATGACTGAGATAAAATCAGCTTAGGACTCTCTGTCTACTTTAAAAATCAAAGCCCACAAATTATTATGGGTTGAAGGAAATATTTCCTCAGTTTAGTAAAATATCCACTTAGACCAACGATTTGTAAAGGTACTTTGACATTCTTTGGAAGCTTTCCTCCAAAATCCCAAAGGCCCCTTCAAAAACCTAGACCATCATTAGCAAGAGTGCTGGAGAGCTTGCCTCTTACTAACACAGAAACAGGCTTTAAACATAGGAACACACAGAATAGAAAACACAAACTGCTGGTACTTGAGAAATATACACAGGAATTGTCTGTGAACACCTTAGTCAACACCAGCCCCTGGTGTACTGTGTAGCATTGCTGCTGGACAGACCACAATCTCCAAGGCCCAATGACATCCTCAGGCATGGTTTACTCATACAGACCTAGCTGCTGAGTCCACAAATGTTAGTGAGCCCTTTAACTTTATTTTTCTGAATTGGCATTAAAATACTCCTGAAGGAAACCATCTATTTCAGTGGTGACTTGAAAACTTTATTTACTACTTCAATATCTTTAATGTTTGTTTTTTGCTAATGAGCAAAAGAAGTCCAAGTTTTTCTGAGGATGTTCAAACACAAGTAGACCTGGTTAAATGTGGATGGATAGAGTACAGAATATAAATTATGCTATAGCATTTCAGATTTCCACATCGGTGTGGATTTTTTTGGCCAGCATGTATGATAATGTTTGTTTTGCATATTAATTCTACAGCCCATGCCTCTTTACAAATTTCTGTGTCCATTTTCTCCTATAACATTAAGGACTAAACGATACAAGTTTGACTTTGTGGCAAGTTGAAAATGGGTTTATATTATTTTTCTGTCTCTATATTTTGTTCTTATTTCACTGTCATCTTTCCTTAATGCAATAACATTTACTTTGAAAAATCCTTGAAAATTTGTCCATAAGGCATCCAGAAAAATAAAAGAAAGGGAAGCCTACTATTATTCAGCTTCCATTTATGGAGCATTACCTTCTCTAAGATAAATATTAGTTCTAATGCTAAACTGGATCAGCAATTTGTGATGGTTCAGAATTTGTTCTCTGCATAGCTCCAGGACAGGGAAATAAAAAGGTGTCTTTAATTTTCTTTGGTTTTGAAGATGGCCAAAGACTTTTAAAATCAATAGTTTAATGTGACACAGTGGTACTCAGAACTTCAGTTGGGAAGGACCACGGAGTCTTCTATTTAACTAATCAGGGATCACATTTCATGACACTTCCTATATTATACAATTGTCTAAGCACATCTCACACAGCAGGAGCTGCCTACATTTATAGGTTTGCAGAATGACAGAAATAGGAACCATTTCTATGGCATGAAGATCTCTTCCTCTCCAAATCTGAAGGGACAGAGAAGAAAAGAACCTGAGAGCAAGTAATGGACCAAAAGGTACTGCTATGGCAAGACAAATTCACAGGCTATAGTTGCATTCCCAGCAAAGTCAGCCTTCCAAATTGTTCCACTAGCCAGGAATCAAGCAGACATCTTCTAAGCCGCTGGCAAATGTCTCCCCTCACTGTCATGTAGTGTCTCCACATAAGACAGGTTAGTTTTGATCAGTTACCTCTTGCAAGTCAGCCGAGATCAGTGCCAAAACTGCTCAGAGAGATTAAAGCACTCCCACTGGAAATCTGAGTTCAGCCACTATCCTCCCTTGTCCTGTGCTCTCTGTGGACTGCTCCTCAACTGGTTCTTTTGCCTCCTTTCTCCAGTCAGAAGGAGATATTAGAATCTGTTGTACTAATATCCACGGTGTGAAAAGGGGGTGTAATCACATTCATTCATGTCTCCTTTGCTTGAAGATAATGTGTACAGGGCAGAGGATGGGAGATGCAGTGATATTGAACATCAGGAAATCTACTAGCCTGGCAAAGCAGTATGTTCATTGCTATTGGAACCTCTTCTGTCTTGATGCAGATAATTTTTTCTTGCCTTGGTCTCTTCAGTCTGTGAGGTCAAAGAAAGGCTTGCTGTGACTAAGACAATCTATCTGTGCTCTGATGAGTGGTAGCTAATGAAAAAGTAAGATAGCAATCTAACAAAAGTTGAAACATATTGCTCTTATTGTGATTAGCCATTGTTTCTTAGTCAGGTTTCCATTTCTACTAAATATCACCAGCAGATATGAAGGGGAGCATTCAGGTCAAAATCAGATGATATCGGAGTTCGGATTGAACAAAACTATTTGTTTCAAATTTTCCTTTGTATCCTAGTAGTACAGAGAAAAAAAAAAAAAAAATCTGGGAAGGCACATAAAAAAGAAACAGCTCAGAATGCAGTAATCAGGCTCACTTCTAAATGCATAATATGGATGATATGGAGGTGAAGACCCACAAGGAAAGTTGAGAAGCTAGTTCCAGCATTCAGGTATTTACTGATTCCAAACTGTCTTTGTGACAACTGCAATTTAAAGAGCATATAAGCTTAATTCAGTATTCCCTGAAATACAAAAGGAGAGAGGCATGGTATCATTTGTCTGATTTATTCTGCTTCTTGCTTCAATAGGGTCTGCATTTTATTTTCTTGAGAAGACTTATACCTTTCAGAAAAGCAGCCTGGGAAGCTAACCAGGTATTGGCAATGCACCATCACCTTGCAGCTGGGAAAGAATTTGATGAGCTGATTCCTGGTGACACAGCTTTAAAATATAGGTAATGTAAATGGAAAATCTATACAGTTGTCAATAGTTTTAGAAAGCTTATTTGTCACCACCCTAAAGCAAATCAGCTAAAGTTTTCTCATTACTGGGTGGCATTATGCAGCTGATAATGTCAGTTTGCTAGGCTGAGACTAGAAAAAGTTAATATTATACACAGTGGCATTGTGAGAGGATTAGAACCCTCAGATCCAAATGCAGATCTAGACTCAGACTAGAATAATCTTACAATTCAGTAGAATGCAGTTTCAGTGTTTTGTTCCAAAATATTTAGATTTTTACAATTAATAGATCACGTTTTCTTGGGAGTTATCAGAGACTACAGTAGAGAAAATAATTACGTACATTTTATGAGATTTAGATCTTGCTTTATATTGGTGATATTTTGTGAGCTGCAAAGAAGCAATGGAGAATGGTTTCTAATGGTCCTGACCTTGCCTTGGTCTGTGCTGGGGTAAAGTGACATGAAAATCTATATTCCTAAATGTTATTTAAAAAAAGGTGTCTTCAAGTGCAGAATCAATCCTGTGTCCCTCTTTCATGGAAGTTAAATGATACTGTAAGAATAAAATACACATGATGCTTTCTGTCCTTGAGATGTGACAGCTCCTTCAACTTAAGATATCTCTATGTCTGCTCAAATGTGTACCCGAAGATGTGTTTGATTTAAATTACCTCAGAGTCATGGGTCACAAAGAGCACTTCAATGCCTTCTTCACTCATCTGCATCAGCTGATTAGTTGCACCCAAGATTCCTGCAATGAAGCCTGGTGCCTCACCTGAAAAGCAGCAAGATGCTTCTACGAGGGCTCTAATGTGAGCTACAGGCCCCAGATACAATCACATCCAGAAAAAACAAAACAAAACAAAACAAAACAAAACAAAACAAAACAAAACATCAAAACAAACAAACAAAAAAAACCAAACAAAAAACCAAACAAACAAACCCCTTTCTTAATGTTCAAAGATGTTTGGATCAAAGTGTTTCTTTCTCACTCTTTCTGTCCAATCAAGTTTTGCTCATATGATGATGAAAACTGTACATCATCACAAAAATTTATGACACCTTTTGTCTCTGAGATTCAGACCTCCTTTCCTAGGACTTACACTGGAAAGTGACCTTTCTCTTACTTAAAATAAATAAAACATTTCCACTGGAATCCATGGGTGCTTTTTTCTTCCCCTGGCTATTACACTCTTCTGATGGTCTTGCTTTATGCAAAGCTTGTATAAACAGGAGCAGGTAAGCACTTTAATTCTACAGTCAAACAGATCCAGGCATAAAGATATGACTAGCTCATTCATATCCATTTTCTATGAACATTTGCCATCACATATTTAAATGAAACTGAAAAGGTGAATAGTCAGATTCAGCTGCAGACAAACCTTTGGAGCTTCTTATATAATTTACACTCAAGGGAGCTTTCTGTTCCTTGAAGAGACAAGTAGCCTACAAGTGCAGTTAAATGGAATCAATCCAGCACTCTCTTTCTGTTGGATGTCTCCCCTCACCTCCTCACATCTTAAATTCTTAATCTCCTTTTTCCCATCTCTGCTGCCTGCTTTTTTCTTGCCACATATTCCCAGGTCTTCACTCTCCCTGTATTTCTACGTTAATCCTCCCCACTCTTTAACACAATCCTTCTAGATGCACTGATCCTAAATACTCCAAACACCTTCCCAGGACTATAACTTTTATGGTAGTAACCAAGCAATGCTTAACTTGGACAGAGTGCAATAGCTCTCTTTGTCCAGGTGGAAAGAGAGAAAAGCATAAAACTTGATGCTCCTGGAGCAATTAGTAGTGGCCTCTAAGAGTTAAGAGAGGTCCAGGATTGCTTCTACACCCAACAGCTGCAATAAAAGTAGGAACCTAACCCTTTACCATGCTCTGCCCCTTACTGCTTTTATCTTGTATGTCATATTTAAGACTCCCTTCCCTACTCTCTTTGGGAACACCAAAAGTTCAGCCTTTGCTCTTGGATCCCAGCCCACGTGAATAACACAGAGCTTCTTCAAAGACTTGTGTACGTTTCTAATG
This sequence comes from Merops nubicus, assembly GCF_000691845.1. Taxonomy (NCBI): domain Eukaryota; kingdom Metazoa; phylum Chordata; class Aves; order Coraciiformes; family Meropidae; genus Merops; species Merops nubicus. The sequence continues at coordinate 15,752 of NW_008609211.1, forward strand.
CTGCTTTCCATGCACAGCAGTATGAGAATTGGGACTGAGGACAGAAAGAGAAAATCTTGCAGCACTAGAAGTTATTAAGTGTTTATAGTATCAAAGACCCAGGGTTATTATTGAATGTGTGAATGACTAGATAGCTTGTGTAAATTTAATTTTGTGTGTATATGAAGATAATTGATTTGGCATACATATTTTCAGATCATACAATACTGAAGGACCAATTCTAATATCAAATGATTAATTTTCAGTGCGACAAATCTTTAATATCTTGTTGCTGTCATTACAAAAGCTGGTTGCAAGAGGATTGCTCACTCATCTGAGAATCCCTGTTCTCTGATTGAAAAATGTGCTCTGGAGTTACTTCTGCAGACACACTGCACTCATCCAACTTTCCATAAAATGCAACTGATTGGAAAAGTGTACCTAGTTGAGAGAAATTATTTAAAACCAAGTGATAATTTAAAACCTTACTTAATTAAGACAATTCCTTCTCTCCTTCTGTATCTGTTTATTTTCAAAGACATCACTGAAAGAACTTAAAAAATTTTCAGTTTGTATATGTTTGACATTATTTTTTTTTTCCACCTGAATCAAAAATAATTCATTGTAGAAATCAAAAGCAAAGAGGAATCTTTAGAGCAGTTTATGAGATGCAGCATACCTAGAAAGCAGTACTCCAGGGACAATACTGGGACAGAGGAGTCCTGGAACTAAAATTTCCATGAGATGTTGCAGATAGTACCATAGTCATGATGTATGGATATATGCTTATTTCTCAAGGACTGAGGAGGAAGAGAAGTGTATATGTAATCATACTTGGGAAAAATGCAAGAGCAGAAAGAACTATAGAAAGATAAAACCTTCATGAAAATTAGCATACTAACAGAACATGATTCAGCAGAATTGAGATAGGTAAAATATAGTTTCCCTAACATAAGATAACATCTGCTCTACCTGTTAGCCCTACCTTTTGATACACCTTCTACCACTTTAGATGTCAACCAGTTTAAAAGGTTGGTGAAAATGACAGGGGAGAGACACAAATGACACATGGCTTTAACAAGTCAATGCCATACTCTAAAAGCTATAATAGGCAAGATGGACAAGTGGAGAAACAATGGGTAAACTCAATACAAAAATAGTTAAGAAATAATAAATGTAATTGTCAAAAAAATGACATAGTCAAAAATTGTGAGTTTGGAAAAAAAAAAAATAGCTTTAGCTAGAATTGTTATCAAATTTCAAAAGTTTTTTCAGATCACTAGTTCATGTTCTGGTGTTGTTCTCCAAAAAAATATAAAAGGAAGAAAATCACTTTTAATAATTTAAAGCTGAGATTCAGACAATCTGTTTATTACACAAGATAGGAATTTATGAAAAGCACCGAGTGCTGAAAAATACATTAAAAAAAAAAAAAAAAAAGGGCAGAAGTTATGGGCAAAAGTCCAGTAAAAAAAGACACAAAAAGAGTTTTATATCACTAATGCCAACGAATCGCACCTTTGCTGTTCTGAAGCTGGGCTGTTTATTTTTTGGCGGGGTGTTTTTTTTAGAGGAGAAGTTGAAGGTTAACCTGGGGGTCATAAAAACACAAATTTTGATTTTGTTTTTCTGTATTGAAGAAGCTTTCAAATGGGAATTGTAAAAGATACAAAATGAATTGTAAAGTTCTGTCAGTAACTGGAAGAGTTTTATATAGGGCTTACAGTGCTAAGAGCTTTGTGAAACAGCATTCTGCTGAAAGGACACAGAAATTTAGCCATAGCTAGGGAGCAAGAGTGAGCGCTGTGCTAGTCAACTGGTAGTAACAGAAAGAACCCATACTTTAAACATTCATCAGAACTTTGTTTTTAAGACTTTCAAGAGTTGTTCACCCTTAATTTGTTGTTTTGTTATTCCATCTTCTGTCATTGCAGCTTCCTTTGTTATATGAGCTAAGTTATTTACTGCCTAAGAATGAAATAAAATAAAATTACCAAGGTGTGATTTTATGTGCAACAGAAATGAAAACTGCAAATCAGCTAGTTCAATGACAGGTGTATATTCTCCAGGAATACCCAAAGGAATGTATTTTACTTCCTACTACTTATGCTACTTTCTGAATCACTGGAGACCAATTGAATACTGAATTAATTTTGACCAACTAAAAAATTTCATCTTTGACCTCTGCACAAGGAAAAAAAATACTGTACAAAGTAGACTGGCACTGAAACATAAGGATCTAACTGAGAGGTAAAGGACAATCACAGAATCACAGAATCACAGAATGTTAGGGGTTGGAAGGGACCTCCAGAGATCATAAAGTCCAATGCCCCTGCCAGAGCAGGACCATCTAGTCTAGGGCAGGTCACACAGGAACGCATCCAGATGGATCTTAAAAGTCTCCAAGGTAGGAGACTCCACGATCTCCCTGGGGAGCCTGTTCCAGTGCTCTGGAACCCTTACAGGAAAGAAGTTCTTCCTCATGTCGAGGTGGAACTTCTTGTGCTCCAGCTTGTGAACAGTGCCCCGTGACCTATCACAAGGCACAAGTGAGAAGAGATTGCCCCTTCCTTCCTGACACGCAGCCCTCACATATTTATACACATTCATTAGATCCCCCCTTAGTCTTCTCTTCTCTAGACTGAAAAGCCCCAGGTCTCTCAGCCTCTCCTCATAAGGCAGGAGTTCCAGTCTCCAAATCATCTTTGTAGCCCTTCGCTGGACTCTCTCGAGTAGATCTCTGTCCTTCTTGAAATGGGGAGGCCCAGAACTGGACACAATACTCCAGGTGAGGTCTCACCGGGGCAGAGTAGAGGGGGAGCAGGACCTCCCTTGTTCTGCTGGACACACTTTTCTTAATGCACCCCAGGATCCCATTGGCCTTCCTGGCGACAAGGGCACACTGCTGTCCCATGGACAACTTTGTGTCCACCGGAACTCCAAGGTCCCTCTCCATGGGGCTG
>NW_008609212.1:0-674 GCF_000691845.1 Merops nubicus
TCTGTATTGGCATTCAATTTTTTGAAACCTACTGACATTCCCCAATTACACATTGGTCCCCTTACAGACCAAACTGGGGAATTAAATGGTGAATGGCAAGGCACGTTAATACCCTTTTGTTTTAAATCAGAAATTATCTTCCCTAATGTCATCTTTGACAGTATTTGGCATAGAACTTTGTTTCACATTAGTCACTTCACTTTGTGGCAAGCGTGGGGCACACTATAGTAACCTTACACCTGGTGTAGGTGTGCCAAAATTCCAGCAATGGCCTTCTTCATCTCTTCACGCTCGACCTAACAAGTTGTAAAGAATGTTACCTATGACTATCTCTACATTTATGGGGTGACTTTCTCCTGGCAAATGTAGAGTGACTTTAGCTGTCTTTTGTAAAGCAGAGTTACCAAATGCCCCACTTACATGTATTGGCTTAGAAGATAAAGTAATGTTACAAATGTTCAGCTACATCAGCTTTTAGTGTGGAGATTTGTGATCCTGTGTCTACCAAGAAAGTTACTAGGAAACTGTTTGGTCCAACATTACAAGTAAGTTCTAAATCTCTGTTCTTATTTCTTGTTAATCTTAATACATTTTGACAATCTTTTAGAGGACAGAAAGTTTTATTGTCACTGATTTCTGTATTAGAGTCTTGTATTTGTACCCTCCTCCACTGC
>NW_008609212.1:752-1521 GCF_000691845.1 Merops nubicus
CTTTCAGCCGAATTTGACTCAGACCTTCTAGACTGGTTATTTTCCAATTTCTCCCGCCAGGCTTTTACCAATTTCTCTAAGAGATGTCATTCATAGCGATTAGCCAATATATATTCTGGAACTCCCATATGCATGGCTTCCTCCTTAAGCCTGGCATATGGTTCCCTACAAGATGAAGGTGACGGTGGAGTAGCTGATCTCCTGCCCAGGTGAGGGTGGAGTAGGTGGTCTCTCGGAGCATTGATTCCTAGGCGAACTGTTTGGCCTTTTATTTTGCCAATTTCTGTTCGCCACGGAACAATCACCCCGTGATTTCCCTGGTTGTTTAGAAAGCCTCTTAATCTGCCTGGCCCCAGGAGACCCAGTAGAATTTTCATATTCACCACACTCCTTGCTGAAAATCAACAGTTCCCTTGCCAGCTCAGCCCATGTTAGTCTAATGTCTGCACTCTGAATACAGTCTCGAATTTGCATGGCCTTAGTTTTAATCGACTGAGGAAGTCCTCTTATTAAAGGGCCCAATCTCTTCAAGTCTACCCAAAGAGACATAGGACTATTCTGGTCGCTTATTAATTCATGCTGGTGAATCATCTGCAATACAGCAGATTTGTGGACATTCTGTGTAACCTCAGTGCAGCCCCTTTCAGAGTAGTTGGTTCCCCCCTACAAAAGGGATCAGTCTAACTGACACAATAAGGTGCTCGCTGAGTCAGAGACCGGGGGTGATCCCGGTTCTCAGTTATTAAAATAATTCCGGGCCCCCAATGTC
>NW_008609213.1:0-780 GCF_000691845.1 Merops nubicus
GAATTTCCTTTCATATTCTTCAGAAAACTTCTACACAGAGAGTGATTTACATTTTATGTATTAGGAGTTCAGGTACAAAAGTGAGATACATTAGGTATGTATTTCACATCTACAGGAATAATATCATCTAAGGAATGTTTCAGTGAGGATCCTTAAGTTTAAGCAATATTAATAGTATTTTTGAAGTGCTGTGCAAAGTCTATAGTTTCATCCAAATATTTACTATGAATTTCTTATGCAGAAGTTTCTATGTGCTTTAAATAGTGATTTTTTTCTTGTAAATAAAAAAAAGGCAAACCAAACAAAACAAACACCAAAAGCAACCACCACAACCAAAACCTCCAAACAAAAATATCAGTAATTCTATGAGATTATCTTTTTAATATTACCCCTTTATTTTAAGGATAATAACTAAGTTTTAGTTGTCTCTTTTGGACTTTAAGAAGTACTACAAAAAAAGGCATGAAATTTCTTTACAGTCAGCTGTAGCCAAGATTTTTGGAAAATAAGGAATATGTATGGGAAGAAAACTTGGCAGCTTGTGAAGATTTACCCATAACAGCCTTCCTATTAATTGTCATATAGAGATTAAAAAAAAACCCAACCAACCACCATCTCTCTCACTATTGCCCACCTGGTGATACTACATCTAAGAAAGCTTAAGCAGCATTTTATGTGAACTTGAAAAATAAACGATTTCTTAGTATGATGTTTCCCTAATTTTAAAGCTACGGGGTGAAAAAAACCTCAACATTTTTATTGGTTTGCAATAGGTGGACA
>NW_008609214.1:0-48716 GCF_000691845.1 Merops nubicus
CCGAACGATTGGGGTGGGACACGACCTCACCGAGCGCTTCGCTTTGGTTCGGCGCTCCTGGGCCGAGGCTGCTGGAGAGAGCAGGTCGCGTAGCATAGGTCCTCTTGTCACCTCCAAAGCATGGCTGACCCACAACCAAAGAGATGCCCATCCCTGAGGATCTTCCTCCGCTTTCCCAGCTGCAAAAGTAGCCCCACGGCCCATGGCTCCACCATGCCCAGCAAAGCCTAGAGACCTTGGTGTGGAGGGGCTGCGCTTGGGGTCCTCGCTAATACATACTTGCACCTCGAGAGCCATCCCAAGATCGAGTTGGGTAGCTCTTGAGACAACAAGCCCTACCATCACCCGATCAAGTTTGGTATCTCTTGAGACAACAAGCCCCTCTAGGCTGTGTGTGAGGCCTAGTATGTCCAAGCACTTGACGATGGAAAGCTTGTGTAGAAAGGGAGTGTTGCATCACACAACATGGAGTGGGTGCAGCTGTGGAGCAGGACAGTGATGGAGATGCATCTACCAGCAGGACCCAGTCTCTGCAGGCATCTCCATCTGGTTAGGAGCGCAAGAGAGAGCAGTACCTTGGCAGTGTCATGGTGCTCAGCTGTAGACTTTGAGCAACAGAGGTGGGGAGCAACGCCAAGCTTCTGTCTCCCAGCTGACCAAGTGGTGGAGGGATCTTGTGAACCAGTCTAACTTGCATTTACTTTGAGTCCTTCATTTTTAAGTTACAAGCATGAGTTTGATGGAGGGCATGGCAGGGCAGAGGGCCAACGTTTTGGAAAATAATATTCATGGGAGGTCATTGCTGTGCACACAATACTGATAATAACCTTTTTGTGGGACTGTTTCGTGGTGCTCCTATGAAAACACACAAATCATTCAATTTCTTCATATAATGCGTTTAACTTTCTTTACTCAGTGACCTTACAAGAGGCAATACTCACACTTGTAAAAATTCCCTAGAGTGTATCCGCTAGGTATGGGGAGGGGCTGCTACGCCCACACGGAGAACCTTGTTACACAGTAAAAGTCATGTAATTCTGGCATCTTATCAGAGCAAAGCTGGGTGTTTAGCTATAGTGGTTGCTTTAATCTTTCTTTTCTTAAAAAAAAACAAAAACAAAAACAAAAACCAACAACATTTATTTTAAAAAATGCCAGTATGTAACATTTTGTCATTAGCCTAGGCAGGATAAGACATTTGTTACTCATGCGGAGCTCTGCCAGTATTCATTATTCTTGGCTTGCAGATCCCTCTGGAGCTCCAAACCCGGCACCCCATATAAGCCTCCTGATGTACTCGAGTCCTCACCACTCTGCTATCCCGGTCCGAAGCTTTGCCAGCTCCTCTTCAACATGGCCTGCGGTATCCTCTGATTTTCCATTTCAAAGTCTCTCTGATCCACACCCGAACTTCTGCCATTCCACATGACATGAACAGAGAGACCTTGAGGGGAAGAGGAGGGGGAGAGCTGGGAAATGTGATTATGAGTGTCCTTGTGTACATCAGGATCGGCTCTGTTGAGGTTGGACAAGTTCTACCAGTGCACACCTGACATCTGTGAAGACAGGCAGAATCTAGTACGGTTTTGTTGAGGCAGTGATCCCACCACTGAAGTACCACATCACCTCATAGTTAAGTCTTGATTAAATTCCACTCCAAATAACAATATCCCACTTGTCTACATTCCCTTCTCCAATTTCACAGGGAGTTTTTATTTGCATCTGACCTATTTTGTATGATGCCTTCATGTGTTATCACTCACATTTTAAACATGAATGTCTGTCTTTGGTGTATTTTCTACAGACAAATCCATGAATCTCTGGTATATAAATGCTCATTACCACCATGAAAAACTTATTGTTTTCCTATTCCCTAACAAAGAATACCAGCTATACAGAAAGACCTGCCCTCCTATGCCTATGAGACCCTGACACCAGCAGCATCTTAACACCAACAAAAAGTTCCAGAAAGAGTCAGAATTCCCCAGTTAACTGAACCCTTTGACACCCTTAATGGTCAAAGCTGGTCATAGCCTTGCAACATGTACTTCCAGCCTTGACCAATATTCCCATGGCCAGGTGCTTCTCTGTAGGGACACAGTTTTCCTGTGCAGAGTTTAACTGCCTTGGCACAGTCACCAGGTCACAAGAGACTGCATAGCCTGGCCTATGTATCACAACCATTAAATTTCACTGAGCTGTTCTGAGCCCAAAAACCTTAGCAAAGCATGATCCAGGTGCATGGAGGACATCCAGCCCCAGCTTAAAGATGCCAGCAAGAGAGAGAATACATGTCTTTGTTCCAGTGGTGAATCACCTTCACCGTTGAAAATGCATGCCCAAATCTTTGGCATACTGGGCTTGGTATTCTGGTTGGTATAGGTGCACTTTACTGGTGTGTCATCTTCCAAGAAAAATCTAAGTGAATAAAACAAACCACTGAGGAAAAAAAAGCTTTATGCCACTGAATTGTCTGTTAATCCCTCCCAGGCTGCTGGCGAGAAGGAAGTCCCTGCCTTGGGCATCGGTGGCATTGCAGGGATGCTGACGAGTCGAAAGGAGGCCAGTATCCAAAGGTGAGAGGCAGTGGGCACCAAACCTTCCCACTTGAACTCCTCTGAGAACCCCTGCCATCTCTCTGAGGACACAGTGCCAAGCGCTGCGCTGGCACAGAGCCACTTCAGTCAGTGGTGTCTCACCAGCAAAGAACTTGCCCAAGGTGCTTAACTGAAAACTACAAAGAGAGGGGCATGAACTAGAAGAGAAGTTGTTGTTCATGTCCGGGCATTCATACTCCAGGGCCAACATTCGGATCCTTCTGAGGAAGGTGTAAGCCCAGCCATAATAAATTCAACTATGCAGTGCTGCTGGAGATAGCACTGACAGTGGGACCGTTGGGGCTTGTTGTGTATGCCAGATGCAGCCTACGACTTGCACCTCTGAAGCCTTACCCCAGCGTGTGTGTTGATGATTAATATCTGGTTGCTATGGTGCACGCATATCGCACGCACCGCCGCAAACCCATGGCACAGGATGTATGTATTGGTGGTCCTGACAAATGTTCAGGGAGAACCGTTTGATTGCTTTGATTATTTGCCGCTGCATCTACTTGTCTGGTCCTCAGAGAAATTTCAGAAGATCTCTGTCCCCTTTTGAACAGTATTGGCACCCACAACAGAACCGTCACGGGATCTATCTGCCAGGGGTTCCATCAGGGAACGTATCCCCTCTTGCACACGTTCAGCAGAAATGATTGCTCACACTTTCAGTAAAGAATAAACTGCTGCCTCCAAATATGAGCTAATTACTTTTAGAGACCGATCTAATGGTAGTGGTTCTTCTCTAAGTCAGTGGATCCTACAATTGTTCCTGCAGCAGGTCTAGATTTAGTTCACTTTCTGTCTCAACAGGAGCAAAGAAGAATGTGGGGGATTTGCTGTGAGATTGATTGTTGTAGATTGTAATGATGCAGAATTTAGAACTACTTTTTTTAACATTGTGCCTGTTGAATCACTTAATTATAATCAGAGAATTATCCATTGCTGCCAAGCCTAAATTGCTGAGAACCTGCAACAGTGGAGGAAACTTTTCTATGATGCTGACACCCCCAAATCTCCATCCAAAGGCAAGTCCAGGGCAGCCCAGAGTAAAGACTGAGAAGTCACAGTTGAGCACACTCATGACCCTGTGCAGTCTGGAACAGCAGACACAGGATGAAAGTCTGTGCAGTCACCTAAAATGAGGTAGAATACTATTTCCCCCAGCTTCCCAGACACAAGCTGAATATTGGGGTGGTGGGGAGGAGGAAGTTTGACTCATAGATATTATGAGGCTAAAAATCAAAAGTAATTTGGTTTGAAAGGACTCACATCACAGAATACAGCAATTTTACAGTGTCATCCCACTGTCAGCACAGTTGCTGCTGTAGGCAAAGTATTCACACTTGTTAAGATGCAGAGACACGTTGCTGCTGGCATATCTTGGGGTGCACCAGCTGGATTATGGCAGCAAAAAAGATTCTCAGCTTCTTATGGAAGCTAATTATATATATGCCTGAATGAAACAGAAGCCCTGTTACTGATAGTAAGTGTCCTATTGGGCTTTTCATCCTGGACACTCTTGGCAAAATGTTCACCTCTACTTGAACAAAAAGCTTTGCTAAAAATATGACAGGGTGGCAAGTCTTTTTCCATGAAATCCGTCTAGAGTCCACCAATTCATTCATTATACTTCATACAGAAACTCTGTGCAGACCTTTTCTGTAGAAAGTATAGTCCATTGCCTGGGTCCTCACTGCACTTCTTTGGTTTCCCAAAGAACTGCTCGTAGTTCTGGTTAGTTCCCCATCACTGCCAGACCCCCACCTCTCGCTGCTGCCTGTCCATCTGATCCTGCTACCCAGCCATCAGTTCATGCCCTTATGCTATTCCACCACACAAGAGGCTGTTGGCCATGCATCAGTATAATTATGAAAAGACAAACCAAAACAAAACCCCAAGAAGGGATGCAGTGAAGTGCAAGCTATAGTAAAGAGGCAGTAAAGCCCATCTGAGCTTCAGTGTTCTTCCATGGTGCTGAAGCATGCACACATTTTTAAAGATGGGACCTCTACAGTGGCCTGTCTGATATCAGTCTGTAATCTGCTAGCTCCTTGAAAACAAGGATATTCTTCTGTTTTGCCTTCTTACTCTTATATTTTTCAGATTCTAGAGTGTAATGTTGAGAATCGGTGTGAGGCCCAGTGCAGTGGTGGTGGACAGTGGGTATTTATGTGGCACTGGAAAATTAAATGACTCTTCCAATAATCTCTCTAACAGGTTTCTAATGTTATTTGTGCAATTTTATTATTTTTTTTTATTATTTTTGTGAAGTAAATATAATATCACTCCAGGCTCTAAAAAGAATGCCAATCGACCATATCTTTAACCTTTAAAATCTTTAAAAGTACTTAGGGACTTGCCAATTTTTTTTTATTTTTTTTTTTTTTTGAGTCAGTTATGAGATTGAAGTTGGGTTGGTCTCCATATGGACTCCAGAAGAGAGGAGCTCTGTTCCAACCTCGTTTATCAATCTTATCAAGGCAAGGATTCTTTCTGCTCATCCTGTCTACCTGGGTGGGATAGATGGAAAGTGGGTGGGGAAAGAAATACCTCCACGATGAAATTTTGAGGACTAGGTACTCTGGGCTGCAAATGTAGGGGAGAGCAGGTGGTGGATCTCCCATACATGACCACTCTCTGCCCACGCAGAGTGGGCTCACCATCAAAAGCACAAAAGAAAGGGGGAAAGGAGGAGTAATCATGCCATGGCACATGCAAGGCAGGGTCTCTTGCCTGACCTCCCTTCCATGTGACCCTCCACCAGCACAGACAACAGCAAAAAGGAGGAGGAAGCAGCTGAGGATCAGGCCCCGTGAGCTCAACAAGTCATGACATTGGTTTTTTTTTTTTGTCACTTGAGCACATTTACCCTGTCTCAGAGGGATGCTCAGATGAATGGAAGAAAGTATTTTGTGTCACAGGTTGGCACCCCCCTCATCTGCCTCCCTCCATCAGCGGTCCTTATTCTTGGGAAATTCAGAACCAGGACAGAATCCTAAATGGCATGAAAGCAGCTCAGAAACATACTCCAGCAAAGAAGCCCTGTCGTCATACTAGATGCTCTTTGTCTCCCGAGTTGGGGAGGCAAAATGGTGACAAAACAGCAGGATACAAATTCTAAGATGCCTGATCTTGCAATTTTTCATCAGGGCCAAGAGTAACACTCGTTATCAGACAGGCAAAGTTTGTTTTTTCTTCCCTACTGGTTTCTTAGCACTGATTTAGGCTTCACACTGACACCAGCAAAACTGCACTTAAATCACAGCCCTGAGAACCAGCTACATGTATCCAAAGCTGAGCAGAGTTCAAACCTCAGCCCTGTGCTGATACAGAGTCTTTTCTGTTTTAAATTGCCCACCCACTCACTATTCCCAGCTGCCGAGCCACATAACGTTCAAAGACCACACACAAGGTGCAAGAGCAATAGGGGCCTGTTGAAAATTAAAGTGCAACAGCTTAGTCAAGAGGATAGGCTCCAGCATTGCTGCCTAAAAAATGGGGGCAAGGAATGAGGACGGAAGGGCAGACAGAGACCGTGGGAGATCTGTACGGAAAGTGATGAGAATCTACGGTGGAGCATATTTTACAGAAATCCCCTACTCTCAGCTCACAGATCAACACAGACACAGAGCTTCCCAGATGAAGACAGGCAAGGAGCAGCTCAGAAAAGGATGTGGTTCTTTACAGAGTCTAGAGATGATAGTGGGAACCCAGGTTTTGTTTCCAGCTCGGGTTCTGGCTTGCTAAAAAGACCTGAAGCTGGTCAAAAACCTCCCTGTGCCGTATTTCCCCCTCTTGACCAAACATCAAGAAGCAGAACAGTGTCACGTGAATGTCGTGCTATCTCTCACAGCCCCTAGCAGACAGCAAAACTGTCAAAGAGCTCTGTTTTTTCTTTTCTCCAGTGTTGCTGCCGCTGAAGGGTCCTTGCTCTGAAGAGAACTTGTTCAAATGCCATTCCTCTTCATCCCATTATATGAGCACATTGCCATCAAAGCCCAGGGAGTGCTGCAATACCGCTCAGTGGTGACACAGGGACAGGAGCGGGTCAGCACCCTCACACACCATGCTGCAGCACCCCCACGTTTAGAAAAGAGCAGGGCCCCTCTGCTGACCCCTGCGCCAGGATTCACAGGGTCCTCTGAGGCAAATGGGTGAAAATTGACCTCACCCAGAAGATACCTGCTCACATGGCCAGGTCCTCTACAGGTCTGCACAGAAACAGACTGTTCACCTCAAAGCATCTTACCAACGTTCTGAAGTTTTGTCCTGTCTCTTCCATACATAAAGGATGTGTGTTTATATGTTTATACATGAAGATTTCGTGCTTGGTCGCTAACCAAGGCTAAATACTTGGAGGCTGAGTCAAGCTGCACTCTAAATGGGGGCTGTTCTCCCCATCGCTCCGTGAAGCGGCTTCACCGCCCGGACAAGGTGACGCTGTAACGGCACAACCCGGCCGTCGGAACAAGAAACAGCCACGGTGGTTTCTAGCAGAAAGAGCTCAGGGTGTTTGAAGAGGCAGACTGCCAGGGCTCTACGGGCATCATCCTGCTCCCTAGTCCTCAGCCGGGACAGCGGCTCAGGAGAGATGAAAGGAGGAAAGATGAAACGCAACATGCCGTGAACTTTCTCGCTGCAACTCTGATTACTGCCAGCAAAAGAAAGTTAGCCAAGGAGACACTGAAAGGGAAGACTCAGTCAAGTACCTCATCCCAAGTACCCTGAGATGGCAGTTTGAACCCAGAGCCACATATGGCAGCTACCATGCGTGCCTGTAACCATCTGAACTAGAACCACAGAGACAAAAGCGCTTGTGGCACTTTTGATCCCAGGTTTGGTCTTCAGAACAACATTCAACAATAAACAGAGCAAAAGATACCAAGGCTGGAATTCTGGTAGCTAATGCTACTGCTGTATTAATTTTGCTACCTTCTTTTAAAAATAGTAAATGTGCAAAAAAAATATAGGTGCACATTCATACCGCTTCCTTCTTCTGACCCCTGTCAGAAACCCAGCTCAGAAAGAAACCTCCCAGTGCACAGCTGCCTACAACCAGCTTTTTGAAATGTCCCACCATGATACATAGCAACCTTTTTCTTTTGATTGATAGACTTTGCTAGGAAAACATGGCAGAACAGATGTGTGTGCATGGGTGCCATCAAGTGAATTTTACCACCCTTTCTCCCCCTGCTCCCACCCACAGGCTTATAAAGTTATTCTGGAAGACATGCGAATCCCAAATAATGGGGGAGGGGAGAGCGGGGATTAAGGGACATCTGAAGAAAGTAGTATAAAATTGCACAGAAAGCAAAAAATCCTCCCACCATAACCTACCCTTGTCCACCCCTGTGTCAACAAATATGCAACCAATTAATGTAATTGCAGAGTTATTTATGGCGCACAGGAAAGTGTAGTCAGGGACCCTGAGAAACAAGGTTGTAGGGATAGGAACGCCTGGGTTTCCCCCTCACCCCCTCCTTTGCAGATGTTTAAGTTGACTTGTGGTGTCCATGTGTCTCATAACCAAGAGCCTGTCTACTTTGCAGGTGTTGCTTGCTGCGTGGGGGTGGGTAAAATGGATGAAAGGAGACCTGGAAAAGAGTTGGGGTCTTCTGATTTCAAACTGTGACCAAAAGATATCGGTTGGCTTTAGATATTCCCCCCACCCCAGCCCCCCTTTGCAGCCTACAAAAGCCCCATACTTAATCCCTTCAGATGACCCCTCCAACAGCAGCAACAACATTTGAACACAACAGGGGAAAAAAAATTCTTAGCTCCATGATTTGATTGTTCGGGGTGACAGTTTTGTTACTGTTCAGTGCCCTGCACAAGAGAGGTTTTAATTAGAGCTATTGAGTGGTTTGAATTGGCACAATTAGGGTCAGCATTAATGATTGCTGCATGTGTTCTTTTGAACAGTAAGGGCTTTTTTTTGCCCACGGACAGGAGGGGGTAGCAGCTAATGAACTAGGAGAGTGCAAATTATCTCTGCAAAGCTGGGGCAAGTGTAATACACACTGGGGAGGAAGCAGAGAGCAGGAAGAGAGACTGCAGCTTATGGGGCTGATCCAGAAGGCTTCCCAGAAAAGTGCTGAGCACCATCATGCCCCACTGCTTGCCATTTGCTTCCTCAGGTGCAGAAGACGTATAGAGCACTGACAGAGATGCATTTCTTGCATCACAAGTGAAGACTCCAGAGAGGCAAAGCATATCCAGTGTATTTATACCAAAAAAAAATACAAAAGGAGATGGGAAAAAGGCTGCAGTCTGCTGAGGAGTCTGCTCTGCAAACAAAGACACGCTCATGCAAATTGGTACTGCCATGAATAGGCTTGGAGGCTTTACCCACCACCCATTGCAGTGGGATACTGGCTCAGTTCAAAGAAACAGCCACATGAGATATAAATATATATTTGTGTACAAGCAGCCCTCCTCTGTGTGTGTGTGGAAACGCCTCCCAAATACTCAGACCTGCCTTAACTACACTGCAGGTGGATGCCAGAGCCCCGTGCATATGACAGCTCTGCCAAAGGCTGCTCCCACCCCTGCTGAGAAAACAAGAGTCCTCACAGCATGTGCAGCTTGACTTAAAGAGAAGACCTCCCGGGGGCATACCCATGGTCTGCTCAGAACTTGCAGATCTCCTGAAATGTGTTCATTACACAGCCTCTTCCTGACCCACACAGCCCATGAGGGTGTGCAGAAATGTCCCGGGCTGCAGGAGGAATGAACTCCCATGCTGCTCCAGCAGAGTCAGAGGCCTCCCTCCCATTTAGCTGCCTTTTGGAGAAAGGGCAAGTAGATGATGGTGGCGACAACTGTGTGGGTGCAGGAGCAGACTGCTGGCACAGGACCTGCCCCGCTCCTCTGAAGAGGGAGCCTCTGGGCCATGAAGATCCTCCCCCAAACATGACGTGTTTTGCTCCAGACCTGGACAAAGCTTCCGAGTGCTTTCTGTTTGCTAAAATGAGCTTTTGGTCAGGCATCATATTAGAACCACAGGGGCCTCTCTGCAGCTTCAAGCTCCAGAAAGACTTTGCTCACATGCCAACCTCCTGGCATAACAATTCCTTTCTGCCCTACACCATGAGCAGCAAGAGACTGCCATTTTCTGCTTACATGTGCAACACATCCCTTCTTACCAGTGGTGGGGTGGCTCAGCCTAGAAATCTCTTCTGGCCTCCAAAACACACGTAGGGCATCACTGGTAGGGGTACCTGTGGGCCTGTCTCTGGCTGGGCAGTACCATCTGCGTGAGATGCTGGCACTGGTGTCTTGGACTGGCTCCTGACTACCTATGTAAGCCAGCAGGCCCACTGTAAAAACATCATCTCTAGTTGTTGACAATGGTAATGTCTCCTCAATATGACCCAAAGATGGAGATACATTGTCAGGCACCACCCCTCAAAGAAAAGGCTGATTCTTCAGTAAGCTAAACTAGCTGGTAGAGCAGAAGAGGATAGCACATGTCTATGTATGTACTGTCACAGGACTGATCCTTGTACATCCTTCAGCAAACATTTGCAGCCAGATTTTCTGCAGCCATCCCAGAGTGTGGCCACCAACAACTAACCACTCGAATTTTTGAGGTCAAGCATTAGCACCAGCCAAGGCTGCACATCCCACCAGTGCCTTTGTTGGCAAAGTGGGTAAAGCTGTGTGCACCAGTGGAGCAGACAAGCCGGGTGAAATCCTGGGTGTGCAAACTCACTTGAGAACTAGCCAAATACTTCATCTTTCATATCTGCAAAAGAAGACAAAGGTGCCCAAAATATGGAAAGAATGGGACTCTTTGGTGTGGTTAAACAGAATTTTGTGTATTTCTGTTTATAGATGTTTTCAGATATTTTGGTGTCTCCCTTTCCCTCTAAACATAAACTGCTTCTCTAATTAAAAAAAAAAAAAAATCCAATTTCTTTGTCTTTTTTCAAAGTAGGTGATGTAAAGTATATTATTCTTTCTTAGGATACATGGTATCCCAGCACATTGGGGAAATAACCACACGCCAAGATCTTGCTGTGCAAACAGAGGGCAAACAGATGATTTGTGCCCAAAGAGCTCATTTTCTGTAGGTCTGAACCAGCAGAAGTTTAGTCTGCAACATGAAGACTAACCAGTGACGCTGTTGCAATCCATTTAGAGCCTATGGATGGACACAGAGCCAGTGGACACCCACAGCTAGGATAGTGTCACATAGTTCTCAAGGTAGAAAGCAGCAGCCTGAACTAGACCCCTTCCCCTGAGGTGCAGGTTACCTACCCATTTGTCACACTTATTTGTCACTCAAGACCTTTACCTTTTTACTGGTAGTGCTGGGTTAACAACTGGACTCGATCTTAAAGGACTTTTCCAACCTAAATCATTCTATGAATATTACAATTTTTTTGTGGTGCTAGTGCCCAAGATCTATGAGAGCCAGTCTCATAAAGGATCTTCCCCCAGTGTGCCAGCCTCCAGGACACCCGAAGTCCAGCGGTGTCATGCTGTTGCCCATGGAGCTGGTGTTGAGTAGGTGGATGGCAGGAAGGTGAGAGCAGAGCTTCAGGAGCTGCTGAGCCACAGCAGCTGCCTGGGCCAGGGACTCAACCCCCGCCTGGCTAAAGGATCTTCCCCCAGTGTGCCAGCCTCCAGGACACCCGGAGCCCAGCGGTGTCAGGCAGAGGTCTGCTGTTGCCCATGGAGCTGGTGTTGAGTAGGTGGATGGCAGGAAGGTGAGAGCAGAGCTTCAGGAGCTGCTGAGCCACAGCAGCTGCCTGGGCCAGGGCTTCACCCCCAGCAGGGCTCCATCCCTGGGCAGCAGCACAGCCTTCCTAGGAAGGAGCAGCATGGCTGCAGGTGGCTTCATCTCACCCAGCACCCCTGAGCAGAGAAGACATCCCCTTGCCCTCAGCTCCCAGAAGGAACTGGTTCTACCAAGGCTCAGAAGAGATACAAAACTGGAATGCCAGGAGAAGGGCAGAGACAGAGAGCATCTCACGAGTGCTTTCTCCTTTTGCTATTGGCTGCTTTCACCTCCTCTCCCCCAGGCTCTCTCATAAGGACTTCAACTGTTCCCATGGCCAGCGTTCTGGTTTGGGCAGACATCCAGCATCGCTTAGCAGATCCAAAACGACACCTCACACATTCTTGGAGGTGTGAAAGAAACAGCCAAGCTGAATCGTTTCACCACCCTCAAGGTTCTAGAGGTGATACCATAGACTTGCCAAGGAACATGCAAGGACATCCACAAACATTTCACGACCACCTTCTTTGAGTCTGCTTTGTTATTAAACAGCCATGGGTTTTGGCATTTGGAAAGCTGAACATACAACTGGTCAGAGCTGACCTCTGCTTTGACTTTCTCATCATATATCCTCAGAAAGGCAAGGCTTTTCAGTAACAACTTAGATTTATGTTGTCAAGCAAATATATTAGTAGTTTTCATACAGGTCATTTACAAGCAAATAATAACGCTGCAGCCTGCAACGTGGGGATGGGGATAGCACAGCAGGCTCCAGGCTGCCAGCTGGGCCCTGGCCTGGGGTTGATCCACCTGGAAAGGGTGTGGAAGCTAATGGATGTGAGAGTGGATGTGACACGTTGAAAGCGAGATGTGAGAGGGAATATTGTGAGAAACTGGCAAGAGCTACAGATGCTGCTATGAGGGCTGGCTGGATCCCTCGAGTGGTCAAGGGGCCAAGGTGTGGGGGAGATGAGAAGCAGTTGAACACACAGATAGCTGGGGTGGAGCACTGCTTTCTGGGAAATGGGACCTTGGCAGGCCAGTAACCATACCTGTGCCTGGTAATCACACTTGTAATAGCAAGTAAAGCTGAGTTAACCTGACTAGCAGCAGCAGAAATAACAAATTCAAGTGTGGCTATGGCAAAACTGGTACAAATGAGGGAGAAGTAGTGGAAAACTACTAGTAGAAAACTACTAGTAGAAAAGCAGGTTGTCTCTCTCAATTGAGGAGAAGAAAGAGAGATGCAGGAGTGGCAAAAAGAGGAGTGAAGAAACACAGAAACACATAATAAGATATGCAATTCGTATGGCTGAGGGTGTCTGGAGGCACTTGACAACCAGCCCTACACTTGATCACTGCAGCTGGAGCCAGGTAATAAACCAAACCCTGTGCTTCTGGCCATGGCAGCAGAGTCTGACCTGCTGCCACCCCAGGCAAAGGACAGGGCTTGGCAGAGGAGGTGCTTTCACTTGCTGGCAAGTAAACACCTGCATGGACAGGTTGAACATGCCAACATCACCACATTGGTGCCCATTCCAGGTTGGACAGCATTAGCAACTGCCCACCATTGTGTAACAGAGAGGATTTAGGGCTTTTTTAGATTTTCAGTTAATAAACAAAAACTCTTGACACTAAAGCATGTGCCTTGTCTACCTCCAAGCTCATGGTCTACAGTCAAGAAAAGTGTCTTCCAGGAAAACACTTTGAGAAACCAGTATTGCCTCTCCTCTGCTTTAGTGCAGGCACTGGTTAGGAAACACAAAACGTGCAAGGAGCCTGTCTGAAGAGTTCTGCAAGCACTCCCAGCAGAAGCTATAAAGGCATACTTCAAAAACATGTCAGGAAAATCAAGTTACTCAGAATTTACTTAATCAGAGCTTTGGCTGAATGTTTGATAGAGTCTTACTTGACTGGAATTAGAGAACCCATCTCCAACTTTTAAGAAATACATTTTGACTTTAAGCTTCACAACATTTCATTCAGCATCCTTCAGATCACCTATAAGCCAGCAGAGAGTTTGCTTTTCATAACTCCTCCATATTGCTTTTTGCCATACCACTACATTTCTGTGTTGCAGCCAGACCAGCACAACTTGTGAGCAGACCAGCTAAGCTCCAGTGATGAATGACCCCCTGGAGACTAAGCTGTGAGACATCTCTCCTTGGCCTGAATATCGAGCAGTAAATTTCCCCTCACAGCCTTTCCTCCATGTTCCCAGGTCTTCTTTCCTTGGCAGGTCCAGACTTTGTCCTAGCCTGGATCCTGTGTAGGGGATCCTGGGTAGGGAAGCCAGCATCCCTCAGCACCCGGAGCTTCAGCTCTCCTTTCCTAGCACAGACTGCTTGCTTTCACTCCAGACCTCCTGCTTCCTTGCCCTCTGCTATAATCTCTTCTGAAGGCAGCTCGTGCTCCAGCCTCATTACAAGGAAAAGAAGTTACTCAGATTGTGTATCTAGGAGCACTCTGGAAAACTCCAGTGTTGCCAAGACACTGGCAGGGGGCTGAAAGAAGCCAAATATTCTGCTGAACGCTCTCTTGCAGAACAGAAACATGTGCAGAGCTGGACTAAATATATCATCAAATTCATCAGATGTGATAACAAATCTCAACTGCAGAAGTGTTTGTGAGAAAGCAAGAGAAAGTTGGGGACCTTTAGTACTGCTGACAAAGGGAAAGATCATGAATAATTCTCCACAACTTGAACTACTTATCCAGTTCCATTTTTATTTAGTTGTAAGAAACTTCCTTTTTAGCCCCCCCAAGGCTGGGTTGGTTTTTTTCTCTGTTGTTATAGACAATTTTTGATATTATTGCCCTGGTTTGGGGGAAGGGTAGGTTTCTCCTTTTGTCATATCAAGCTCCCCTCCTATATAAAAGAGAAAAGTCAGGCAGAGAAGTTCATTTTCACTCACCTCTGCTTCCAGAGCAGGGCTCTTTCCGTGGTTAACTGGTGGCACAGATCTGAAGATATGGCTCAGGAGACACGTCTCAGGAGACACACAGGTCTCAACTCAGTCAACAAGCTGATAGACTTGAAAAGTGGGCAGCTGATGTCAGGAAAAAGAAGTGAGAAGAAGATCAACATGTACTGCACAATAACTTAGGGATACCACCAGGAATTACGTTGTAAGCAGCTGAGTTTTTTGTAGGTGAATCCATCACTCAATGCACAGCCACAACAAGCTTGCATGCAAGGGTTTCTGCAGCTTGCAAGAGCAGCAGATCGTTCCACTTGCACCACAGTTCAATCAGCACCTTTGCTCAGGTCACAGTGCCCAGCAGCCCAGCCCCTTCACCACCACCCTGGCCAGGCTCTGACCCCATGCTAATTATCACAGACAGCAGTGGAGCAGGCTGGAGAAGAGGCCCAACCACGTATGACTTCTAAACTTTCCAGAGTCCCTCCTTGCAATGATTTCTCATCAAGCCTGAGAACACCTGCACCTACTGGAGACCTTAGAAGAAAAGGTGATTTGTCACCACAGGGGTGTGTTTCATCTGCACTACCAGTTTAGAGTGGTGTGAGGAACCTGTAAAAATCTAGAGCTAGAGCTATGGTCCTAAGTTTAACACAGCTGACTGAGGAGCCACATCCTCACTTTCTTCAGCTGTCCCATTTTCACTGCCTGCAAATTACTGACCTTCCAATAGCCCCATCTCCTCCACTCTTGAACTAGAGCAACTCAACACAGCCTTCCTTAGTTCTATGGCAGATAGTGGCTGTAAAACAAGATCTTGCACAAAAAAAATGAAGGAAGGAATGAAAAACTGGCATTTTAATTCAGTCTTCAGCTGGCAAACATCAGCAGAGCTGATGCTTGTAGCATGGCACCAGGTCCTTCAGCTAGGACTAAGGTCCTAGCCCAGCCCTGCTATCCAGGCAGCTCTGAACCAGAGTGGCTTATGGTTTCCACACTGTCATGATGGTCTGACCCCAGGAAAGCTTCCCACAGGGACTTATGGCAGGAGTATGGATAGAACCTGAAGTGGTAGAACCTTAAATATAGTGCAAGTGAAACTCCAGTGATACAGCTGTAAGTACAAATGAAGAATTGTGTCCTCTAGCTGATGAAATATTACAGCCTTTCTGAGAAACCAGTCTTTGTCCATGGATCTGCTAAGGTCCAACTAGCTCATACTGTAGGATACACAGTCCCTGCCTGGGGATGGTACTTCAATGCCTGCAATAATCCCTAGGTCAGGTGTCAGAGGAGCTGATCTTCTCCTTGGCTTCTGCAGCCCTCTCCCTTCCAGTGGGTGAATTGCCATCTGTCCAGCTGGTGAGATTCCTAGCACGTTACTCTTCCTCACTTAAAAGCAAAACTGGAAATACGATCAAATGCTTCTCAAAATAATGACTCCATGCAAATAAGTGGGAAAACAAAACCAACCAACCAAACACATCAACCAACAAAAACAGGGGCTTTAAAAGCAGGAGTAGCAGTTGGCCCAACACAGGCACCACTGCATGCAACTCAGGACACTGAGAAACAACCATATTGCAGCAAATGCAACACACTTCCCTAAAACCTGCAGAAAGCCAGTATCTTGGGATTTTTCTGGTGCAATAAGGCTAACTCATTCTTCTGAAAAACATCACATTCACCTTGGTGAGAATAGCCAGGTTAATTCCATAATTAACTTATTTCTGATGGTTTTTTAAAATAACTGCTTCACAGTTGAACATAGTTAATCACTGGTGGAAAATTAGCTACTTACTTTGCTCAGTAACCTACATGTAGGTGCTTATAAGAAGCAAGTCCTCTCAGCATCAGCTTCCCAAGGGTAGCTGCACTCCAAGAGGACAGATATCTTGGTAGGGGAACACAGACCAGGGGAAGAAATAATAGTAGCACTGATCATCATTTTTGGGAACAGCAATCAGTCGAGGCAACAACTGTAATTCGTCCGTGCTGAGTTCATGTAAGATAAGTGAGGTGCTGCACCCTCTGGAGTCTTGGAGGGAAGCAAGATGAATGGCTTCAGCTGAGTCTCCAGCTTTTGGAAAGCTTGTTAGGCACGGATGGTCCCATCTCAAGAGCTGCAGGATCAAACTCCCCCAGACAGACACTGGATAAAGCCTGTGTCATTGTTTCCTGCTAGATATCCCTGGGCTTAACAGCAAAGAAACCTTGCTCTTCTGCCAACAATTTAGCTGAGCATACAAGCGTTGTGAGGCCACGTTAGCAGTCATGGAGGACCTTTCTTATGTAGTCATTGCTGTGATTTACCAGAGGAATAATCTATACCTGGCACAATCAGAACCAAAGGTAAAGCTTCCAGTGCCCAAGCAGAGTAATTCCCCGTGTGACCTCAGCCCCACAACAGCCCTTGGAGGCAGTGATAGCCACCAACCAGACTTTGCTCGAAAGCATGCTGAACTCGTTTGTCATGTGTACAGAGGCTACTGAGCAAAGCAAGTAGCTAATTCTCCAACAGCAGTTAGCTAAGTTCAGCTCGGAATTTGAGGTGAGATTTATACTGGCCTTCACGGGTTCTGTGCTGATACTTCACGCCCCCTCTTCACCACCCACTTCATCTCTCCAAGCTGGAGCAGTCTGGTGAGGGGCTGGTCCTCCCTGCCTCCCACGTAGCTGTCTGCTCTGCCAAACCAGGAGCCGTGGCAATACCCTTTTCCTTCACCAGGCCAGCAAGAATCCAGCCTCAGCTTCACACCCACAGGTATGTTTGCAGTTAGAATAACTTTTATTATCATTACGGTGTTTGAGGCCTGAGCCTCTGAGCTGCAGCAGTCTAGGGAGTGCAAAGCTGGGAATCTCAGCAGGTATCTGCACAGCACCCCAAGCCATGGGCCAGGCAGTGGAAGGGTTCCCAGGAGGCAGAAAGAGAGTAACAGAGTCCAACAGAAGCACTGGTATTCATGGTAGTCCTCATCGAGTTCTGTCTTTCCCCTCACATCATTCTTCTGAGTGGGAAAAAATGGTCAGTAACCTCATCTGCTCTCTGCACCTAAATCCTCTGTTTGGATGCAGAGGGTCAGGATGGCACCAGGAACGTAATTTAAGAGTATTTAGCCTCATGCTTGTAAACCTGGGCCCATTATACATCCCCCTGTCTGTAACACCTTGCATATAGAGTACATATTGATGAAGGGGCATTTTTGCATGCTGAATAACACGCATATGTTGCCCAGGAGATATTTCCTGTTCCCGGTGCTGCTGTGTCATTAATTTTCCTGCTTGTTTTGACTGTTTATCTCTCAAGCTGAGGCGTCTAGAACCGTGAAAGCCACAGCCAAGAAAAAAATCAGTAGTATAAACATCATCAATATTGATGATGGACACCCAGAGAAAAATATTCCACGATGCAATGCCTTGTTTTCTACATAGCTCACTTAGGGCTAGGATGCCTCAGAGTTCTATCCTGTTTCGGCTCCCTTCCCTGTCCCTCCTAGCAGCGAGGGCACCTTGGAGCAGTGAGGATTTTCTGGCCCTTTAACAATACCCTCGTCCGCCAGACTTCCTCCTTTCATAGCCCCCATGCACTCCCTCCCCTCTCCCCCAGGGCTAGTTAATATGTGCCAAATCCTGACACCCTGAATGGTTTCCCAACGCCGACACTAATCACGTTTTCGGGAGCAGGTCAGCAGTGAAGGAGCTGAAATTCGTGTGAAAAAGTCCCCGGGATGGCCCCGGTGCCTCACACCTGCGTGCCCTATTCATCTGCACTGTTTACACATTGTCATCCACAATTAATTCTTTCCAGGGACGCTCCACTGCCTGCCCTCCCGTTGCACAGGGACCCCATTCTGAGCTGTTGTGTCTGTTAAATTGAGCATGGGGTGCTGCGATTAAATTAAGTTTTGTGGCTCTCTCTCCCTCTCTCTCTCGCCCTCCCCTTCTCTTTTCTCTCCATTAATAACGATGCCTGATGGAAGATTGCTGGCACTGGAGTAAAGAGGTAATTACAGGCACTAAGAGTAAGGGAAGAAAAGTTTCTATGTGGAAATGTGAATGGGGGCATCTTTTCTGGCCACCGCCTGCAGCACGAGGTGGGAACCACATGCCCATGCAACATTCAGGGATGAGGAGGAGAGGAGGGCACAGGGCTGTGCATGAAGGTCTCCCATAGATAGAGCAAACTGGAGAAATTTGGATCTGCCAGAGTCTGTACCCACTGGCCTGAATGTGGATTTTCTTCAACAAGTGGCATGCCCACCTTCTGCTATAGCTGTGTTTGTGCGTAAGTGTGGCACACACCAGCCAGGCTGCTCTTCTCCCAGGATCTCATACCCATACACACTGGGAGAAATTCCCTGGGCTAGCAAGTCACCTCCCCACGCTGCACGGAGGGCCAAAATGTGGAGTGAGAACTGCTCACTGGAGATGAGGAGGAAAACAAGAGACGAGGACAGGAATTTGACCAGCTCTTGCAAAACCTCCACGAGGCAGCAGCAGCGTTTTTGCAATGTGTCTTGCTCGTGTGTGAAGTGGACGTCTGCTTTTTATTAGTGGGGTGTCTACAGAGTCAAAGAGCCAATTTGCTGAGGACAGAAACGTGCAGCTCTTTCAGCAAGCAGAGTCAGGTGGATGTGGCTTTACACCTTCGTTCAGCTGCTCGCAGGACTCCACCAGGCTCGGGCTGCAGCCCACTGGCACAGCACAAAAAGTGTCCCCACGGTGAGAAGGGGACAACAGCCTGGACCAGAGCTATGGCCAAGCTAAAGAGCAGCTTCTGTTTGCTGTCTGCTCATGTCAGAGAATCACCTTAACTTCTGAGGCCCCAATATCTAAGACACATTAAACATAGTAAAATTCATGTGCTACGGAGTCTTTTCAGGCTTGGTAAACAGATACTGTTCTGATTTTCATCCTATGCAAGAAAATTATGCCTGTAAGAGAAAAATCTTCCTGTTGGCAATTAAAAACCCAGCCTCCTCATAAATGCTGCTGTAAAATATTGTTGCATGGACGTATGAAATGTGCTAGAAAGCCCATGCTACATCCCCCTCTAGTGCTGAACTACTACAGAATAACAACCTAATCCTCCTACTGCTTTCTTCAGCTGGAGTGTAGACTTTTCTGCAGCTATCCATGATTAAGCCCCATAAATGAATCAGGAAGGTGTCTGGCATGTGTTAAGGCATCTTTATGGGTTGACTGCTCTACAACAGATGAATTCACAGGGACTGAAAAGCCTGAAAGTCTTTAAGATGAATAAGGTTTTAATACCTCCTAAATATCAATGTGAATGCACGACAAATCCGTTTTGTTTTCCAAGACTCCTAATTCATTCTGTGCTTCCACTTAAAAACTAGGGAGCTGGGCACATCACACACCTGATCAACACTGATCCTGGTTGGACTTGATGATCTTAAAGGTCTTTAGTGCTTCATACAGTGCACTATCTGGGCAAAGCACCCCTTCCAAGAGCATCAACTGCAGTTATTAACTTCCCCATCACCCTCCATCACAGCAGCTGTGGTCCTCAAGGCTTTACTCAGGGAAGGAGCCTGCCCGAGTCAGACAGGGAGCATCAGCTTTCAGCAACTGACTACGTCCTCTTGCATCAGCCCACCTCACCACCAGCACCTACAAGGACAGGTAGACATGACACTGATGTCATAGCAGCCCTGTGGGTCTCCAAGGTGTGTGACAGCTCACACTGAAGCCTTTCAGGCTGCAAGTGCCATTTCTCAAGCGTGCAGGGCAGTGTGTTTTGTGTCCCAGACTCTCCTGTGCTTGGTAAAATAGAGCTCTTCAGGTAGTCAGCCTGCATTTACCTTGCACCCCGTCTAGGGATAGTCTCAGCTTGTTAACAGTAGAAGGAGGAAGCCAGAGAGAGGCCAAGGCCCCAGGGAAAGGGTGCTGCACAGCAAGTACCGGCTGATTTTGTGCACTCACAATTTGCAATGCCCAAAGAAGGTCCTGGGGGCTGGATGGAACAGAGGCAGCCCTGCTTCAGTAGGTCACCTGGGTCAGGCTGGACAGAGACCAGGATTCACAACCAGTGTGGGCAGCAGATGTGGGTCTAGCTGGCATCCTCAGTTAGGTGTGGAAACAAGGCAGCAAGCACAGCACCACACCTGTGCTTCCATTCCTCCTCACCTAGCCAGCACAGCTTGCTTGTATAGTCCTTCCAACCTGGTACTACAGCCACCAAGCACACAGATTTTAGCAACAGCCTCCATAGCCACCTGATAAAAACACTATCACACAGCAGGAGAGGAGAATCTGAGCCAGAAGATACCATACCCACCAACCAACCAGCCATGCTGCAAGCACTCTCCCAGCTCTCCTCTCTTCATCCAGCCTGAAGAATAATCCTGACCCTTCTCCCCAAGTGGGTGAAAGCTGCCAAAGAACAGCTGAACATAGGTCTTTATAATGGAGGTGCTGGAGCAACCTCAGTGGCAGGTGTTGGGAGCAGCCCTGCCTACAACTGCTTGAAGCAAAGGCTCATATTTAAATTGTTTTCCTGAAGCAGAACTCTTGGTAATATAATTATCACAAACCCAGCAAGCTGCCTACCACCCTTTCCCCCCACTAAACCCAAGGAGAGTGGAGGATATTCAGCAAACTACACCACTTGCCCAGTTAATAAACAGTTTACAGAAGGATGCACGGTTTTGAAGTGCTCCGTAAACATATATTAATCAATCATTAAATCATTAAGATAATTCTCTGTTCTTTGGCACTCCCAAGTTGATCGACGTTCCTATGGCAACGGAGGAGCAAGGCTGATGGCAAGGGGAATGCAGGGCTCAGGGAGGAGACGCGGGCTCAGGACCTTTGCTCTCCAGCCCTCCAAAAGTCACGCAGGGCAAGCGGAAGGGGGCTGCGAGAGGTGACATGCAGGAAGGAGGCTTTCAATTTTAATGGAGATTCTGACGATGACAGTCTATGCAAATAGGTACATGAAAGAGGAGAGGAAACAGGCTGGGGGAAGGGGGAGAGAAATGAACCCTGGTTCAGATTTCAAAGCAAAGCCAGGAATAATTTTTGGAGCTAAGAATAGTCGCACTGCACCTAGTTCTGCCTGGGCTCCAGCCTTGCATAATCCTCGGGCTGGGGCGCTGAAGTGACAGCGGAGGGGGTGGGAGGCCGGGCTGCCAGGCCAGGAAACGCGGGTCCGGGCTGCAGCTCCATCACCTTTATGGCTCCTTTGTGTCACCAAAAGCCACTCTTTAACAAAGGGCCCGGCCCTCTGCTTTCGGAGGGCCCTTGCAGTTGTTTTGCAAATGAGATTGCTTGATTGGTGAGCAAAATCAGAGATCTTTTGAAGCTGTTGCCCAGGAAAGGGGGAGGGAGAAGGATTCAATTATCCCCCACAGTAACTAGTAGGATTTTCCCCAGTCCTATTGAGAAAGCTGTTGAGAATGAACCAAAGCAGCTTGTGGATTGACTTTTAGGTAAAATTCTTCTGATATCCCAGGAAAATCCTATAGCCCCTTCTGTAAAAAGAGCAAGCTGACGTCCTCAGAGAAACTCCTGCAGCCCCCTCGCCTCTCCTGGGGACAACAGAGCCGCAGGCTGCCCTGGCTTCAGCCAGCCCCAAGCGGGGGTCTTCAGCTTGTTGGAGAATCCTCTTGACCAACACTGAGGGACAGCTTCACCTCTAAACCCAGGGGACCAGCCTGCAGCCCTCGGGGAGCTTATTGGTGTACCTCATGTCAACACCTATGCAGGGGCTCACTGGGAGAGCTTCTTTTCATCAGAAAACAGCTTCTGCAGCCCAAAAAAACCCCCGTGCCTGTGGGAAGAGAGGGATGCTGCTGCAAGAAAGGCAGTTTGGTGGGAGGTGAACCGGAACGGAGCGGTTTGCTTCCACTGCCCCCAGGTTTTTCACCAGAGCCGAGTGCAGGCTCCACACGAAGTTTCCCGAAAAGGCCTCTCTTCTCTCCTGGGCGTGGGCCTTGCGGCTGAGCCGCATTCGCTGAGGAGAACGTGGACCTTGCCCAAGCTTCATGGGAGCTGGGCAGAGCTCCCAGGGAGCACAGCCCAGAGGAGAGAATGGGACCCAAACCCAAGGAGAGGGGCTGCCTACTTTAATGCTAAGCAGACTCGAAACGAAATGTTTCATGTCAGTTCAACAAATTGAAACAAAACATTCCTACCTCCGAAACGTCAAAATGCTTCGCTTTGATCCAAAAAATGTCAAAACAGAACACAGAGACATTTCTGAACATGACTGTTTTAATTCCAGGAAACAATTTTTTCCTATTTTTTTGCCCCAGTTTGCTCTGTTCTGGAAAACAGAAGCAGAAATTCAAAATTTCACAGAGTTGTGCTTAGAGCTGTTTATCACAGGAGTGATGGATACTGCACACACGCTACATCCACTGTGCCTTTCAGTGGCACCCCCAGGCCTCTCTCCAGACTGGATTCACCACCCATATAGCTGCCAGGCCTCCAACCCCACAACCAGGGGACACTCTCCAGTCTGCAGGAGTCCCCAAGTGTCTGGGCATACTTGGTACAAGTGTGCTGTCAAACAGAAGAGGTGGCTGTCCACAAGGTACCCAAAAAACAGAGTGTTTAGGGCTGGCACTGCCATCACTTCCATCACCACAGGGTTCAGAAGCAACCCAGTTCCCTTCAGAGTTCTCCCACTCCCAGGCAGGGCAGACACATGGTTTGGTCTGACCCATTCCAGATCTCAGTTTGGTGCTGATGTGAATAGTGAGGAACTGGTTTGAATAATCCCCTGCTTTGGGGTCCAAGGCTAAAACCAGCACTTACTGTAAGAGAAGAGGGAAGGGTGAGGGAATTTGACAATTCTAGTATGATTTAATCAGTGATCTTAATTTATATTGCAGAGGATTATGGATCCTGTGCCCTGAGCATGGTTAAGAGCAGGGTAATACGGAGAAAGGTGACACACTCCTGATCATGTGCTGCATGCCCAAGGTCAATCCACAGGTCTATTTTTGCCTCAGTAGATGGAATCCTAACACTGCATCTAGTACCAGTTCGATGACTGTGTGTGGAGGTGACCTGCAGCCAGCTGAGGGCTGCAAACGTGGCTGGCTCTGTCACTGGCCCCTTGGAGAAAGTGCTCCCCACCTCTGTGCCAGGTAACAGCCAAACCAGGGAATAGTCTTCCTCTGTGTTGCCCCCTCCCAAAGCTTTTTGGCTGTTCTGTGTTTTCCATATGCCTGGGAGAGACCTCTTCTTCCCAAAAGCTGGAAGACATCCTAAATCATCTTTGTGCATTTATTTTTCACAGTCTTTCAGAGCTGATTTCCTCTCTACCCTCTGTCTCCAAAAGCGTCGCTTGAGGCCAGGTCCTGTCTCGTCCCTCCAGGGTGAGGTGTCCACACATGGATACACTATGGCTCTCTGGCACTGGTGGGATAGTTGACATGGCCAAGACTTGCCACATACACCTTAGCCCTTTGGACTGGGGCTCCACACTCTTCTCCTGCCAGACCCTCAGCACCCATCGCCTACGTTCCCCTGCTAAAGACCAGTCTTTCCCTGGTGCCTTCATCTGGGGGAACTTTTTCACATCTTGCTCTTTTCCTTACTGGGGGAGAAAGCTGCTTTTAAATATTTCCCAGTGGGCATTATTGCAAAAGAGCAACTCTCATCAGCCCTGGACATCCACTCATGCACCAGGAGATGTATTTCTCCCATTTTATATAAATAACCCCTATTAATAATTCATTCTGCTAATTCTCTGATTCTCTCCAGCTCTTCCAAACTCATTCACCCCGTAAGCATGTAAAAATAAACTGCAGGAACAATTCATACTGCAGCTACAGCTAAACAAACTCTCTTGGGTTCCGCTGTTACCCAAACAGTGCCCTCCAGACTCATTCCCTGTGGGTTGGCAGTAGCTCAGCCCTTGCAGGCTCTCTGAGAGGCTTGGATCTGATGCAAAATCAGTGTTCTTGCTGAGACCTTGCAGCGTCTCCACGAGGCTGCTGCAAAAGCCTAAAAGAACATTCAGAAGGCCTTATCCATCACTAGGCTGTCCTGGGCTGCGAGAGAGAGGAGAGTGGATCTGAGATGGGCTGGCTTCCAGGTGATGATTGTTCCCACCTCCTAGGAACAGCTTGCAGCAGCCTTGCCAATTGCTGGGATGCATCCCTAAATATAGGAAGACTTTAAGCTTTAAAATGTGATGCAGATGATTAAGAGATATTCCTTTTAGGGGTGAGAGTGTAGTGACATTTCGTGGAAGCAGTATATCACCTTTGAGAACCAAGGCATGCATTGCTTTAAAAATAAAAGTTAATAAGATAAACTAAAGAATAACCACAGGAACAGAGGAAATCTGCATGTAGGTAATGTTCGAGAAGTCTCCCCAGTGAAGCTTCAGACGTGCTCTGTTGCCACCATCCGCCTTGAAGATTATCTCAAGGCTGTACTAATATGTGGATCATGAGTGTGGCTGTTACCATGGGCACATATCTAATCAAATGGGGCCTAATTATGTATATTACCCAATTTGGCACTTTGAGAGCACTTCAGTGATGATTCTTCTGCTTGTCTGACAAATAACATGATTATTCAGTAAGCTGGATGTGTTTTAATGTTGAAGTTTTGTCGTTGATAAGAAACTGTCTAGCTAACCAAAAGTGCTTTTCACTTGCAAAGGCATTGCTAATATTAGCAACCAGATTCAATTAATTATGTTTAATAAGCTAATAAATATATTTAGGACTCTTTGTGCTATGTTCAGTCACCTTTAGAAAACACTTCATCATTAGTCACGAAAAATGAAACGGTCTCTTTTTTTAAAGCATGAGAGCACTTTAAATACTTCAGTTTAGGATTATAAATTACAAAGCAATTCACTTTAAAAATACCTTTTTAAATTGATGCTTGTCTTTAAGACTGAAACAGATTCTTTATGGATGTCTGGGGTATATGGGAGAAGCAAGGAATTTTTCAGGAACATGTCAAAATTGGTGATGCTCATTCTTCTGCTGTCATTATGTGAGAAAAAGTGGAGAAGAATCCTGCTTCTCCCACCCAGCTACAATGCTCCCTGGCACAAGCAGGAGCCAAGGCTTTTCCTGTGACACCCCTGAAGGAAGGAGATAGATTGCCAGAAGAAGGACAGTGGGATGGGTAGTGACAGTGGCTGCGGAGATGAGCCATGCTTTAAACCATCTGTGACAGGGAGCTGGGAGACAAGATGGGAGCCTGTCAGACTTGGGTCAGGAGGAGTTAAGCTTTTGGGGAGATGAGCCATCCCAAGCTGTGCGGGTACTGCTGCATACAGCGTCCTGCTTTCCTTCTCCTGCCTTTCTGCCAACTCTTTGCTGGCATAATTTTCTCCAAAGTATATTCAAGGAAAGGACAGAGAAAGGCCACTCTGGAATTTACCCTGACCCCATGTTGTCATACCTTCCATCCCCATCACACCCACACAGCTGCCAGGAGAAGGACAGTTCTTCTGTTGGGAGAACCTGCCAGTTTGAACAGCATCTTCCTGCCCCTCTTCCATGCACGGAATGAATAATGAGAGGAGAGAGTGTGCTTGTAAATCACCAGGTGACCAGAAGCACAGCACCTTCTGTGCTTTTCTTCCTACAACGACGATTCTTCAAGTCTGCAAGAGACAAATGTGTAAAGTGTGAAGTCAACGCGTTGGGTGCAGGAATGAGCTGCTGAGCTGCAAGCAAACTGGTGTAACAGAACAGGAGACTGTGAGGTGTCTCGTTAAGACTACTTAAGTAGAAATGTGTCATCTACCACAGTCAGCAATGATTAGATAAGATCATGGCTAGAGGACAGAAGAAGTACCCAATGGAATGACCCATGAGATGTCCAGATGAGGGATCAGTGATACAAGCACAGGTCATGGCAGGTTGTCTTTGGGGGAAATTCTTTTGGAAACCTATTGCTGAACCCCTTTGCTGATCAGAGAGAAGAGGAGGACTCTCTGCCCTTGCAGCCCCAGTGTGGATGGGTGACAGACCCTCAGGTCAGCATCAGTTGCCCACTGTCATCAGCACAGGTACCATGCCCCGATCATCAGTTGGGTGGTCTGCAAGGGCACAATTTACCTGGTGTGGCCATGCCATGTTGAGAGGTGGTGATCCTGCTCCAACCAGTCAGGATGGGAATGAGCCGGTGTGACTGGTGTGTGTATGGCTGTCACTGTACACTTAGGTTCGATGCTGTTTGTTTGTAACTGAAGCAGTAGTAATAAAACACACAGGAGTAGTTGGACTGTGGGTATCCCAGTAAAAGATGGGATTGGATCACTCAGTATTCCCCATGTTAGCCATCATCTGATTCAGCCAGCTGCCTCTGTGCGAATCAACCTTGAAGTTCCCAGCTTCGGTTGCTCTGTGACACCAGGCACCACACAGCCTCCTCTCCCTCACCCAGCCCCCACATCATTAAAAATAATTAAACTCTTGTCCTGTGGTGTCCAGGTGTCACAAGACACCTGGTAAGTCTCACCTCGAGCTCCCCCCCGGGCTGTGCTGGAACAGCAGCGCTGCAGATGCTGCCCGTGGGGCTCAGCCCGCTCCCACCGCGGCGCTGGGCGAGCTGCTGGGGGGGCACCCAGGGCTGCTGGCCTCCCGAGGTGCAGCAGGGAGCCAGGGAGCCACCAGCTAATCAGCAGCTCCCAGCTATCAGTGTTTTCCCATGTTTGTCGTTTTCCATCAGCCTCTGTTTCCCCCCAAACCCCTTTGGTGTACCAATTAATCCAGAGGGTTCTCATTTACTCGGGCCGCCCAAACCAGCAGTGCACCGATACCCCCCACGATCCCTGCCAACAGCTCGTAATACATTTTAACTGCTCCTTGGCCTTTGATGTGTTCGCCTTCTGGGCAACATTATCATTACCCTTTATGTACCTCCGTAGGTGAAGGCAGCACTGCACAGCAGCTTGCACATGCTGAGCGGGAGCTGGGGTTTGCTTGTGTCTGAAAGCAAGCGTGTTGTCCTACGGGCCATGCAAGAGCTGTACCCTCTTTGCTAGCAAAATCCTGAACAAGCCCAAAATAAACATCAATAACATCCTGGGCTCTGCAGAGCTTATTTTCAAAGTGCCTGAGCAAATGTAGGAAGGAGCAGGATAAACTAAAAGAGTTGCTTAGCTGGAGAGAAGCCTTAGCAGGAGAAAGGATTCCTGGTGGAGTCTGAAAGCATGGGCACCACCTCAGGGTAAGCACCTGATGGAAAGCCACCAAAAATCCCACCGTTCTAGCTGAAGCAGCAGATACAGCCAAATTCAGGAAAAGGTAATAGCAATTTTTAGGGAGCCATGGGCATCGCAGCCCCAGACTGGAGCACTCCTCACAACTTTGGAGCCATTTATGGTTTTGAGGGCTCTCTTAATGGAAATAGTGACAATTGCATTTCTCAGGGAGCATAAATCAGCATGGGCGGCGTCAGGCTGATGATTTGGAAGGGCACTCAGCCCAGCTAGGAAAATGTGGAAACATTCAAAGCCCTGAAAGCTTAGTCAGAGATGGCACAGGTTAGCCAAGAGTGTTCCACAGCGGCCACACGACTCACAGGTGCTTACAGGGCAGGGGTGGAGAAAGGAGCTTCCTGCAATAAGCTCTTTTTGTGGGAAATGATGGGTATGTGATGGGAACATGGGTGTGCATAGTGAGGTCAGGGAGAAGTGGAGCAGAGTCATTTCTAAGGAGAATTGCCAGAGCCCCTGAGCCCAGACAGCAAGGGAGGAGATCCTGGCCTTGCCCAACCAGGATGTAGCTTGTGAACCTTTCTATTGATCTTGCCAACTTTTCTGACAAAAGATGGTAAATGGCTCCCCCCGTCCCCATGGTCATCCTAAAACTGCAGAACCAAGCCCTGCTCGTCATTGCCCTCCTCTAGCCAGAGGGCTGACATTTAGTTTTGCACAATTCAAACCTAGCTTTGATTGAGCAGGCCAAAACATCATTTCCCTGTTGCAGACATCATTCTGCAAAGGCTGCGTTGGGCTGTGCCCCTGCAACAAAAAGCCTGGTGTAATGAACATGGCCAGCCCCCAGACCCTCCAGTTCTGCAATGGGCTCAAGCTGGGTTAAACCAGGACTAAAAAGCTGTGAGGAAGGCAGAGAAAAGGTCTCCTAGCAGCATGTTGCTCCGTGGGTCCCTAAAAAAGGAATGAGCCCTTCTCCACATCCCCTGAAGGCACTGGGGGATAAATCACAGAGAGGAGCTGTTAAAGTGGGTGCCGGGGGACCTGGTTTCAAGCAGGGCTTGAGACACCAAACAACAGATTGCCATTTGGAAGCAGCTAGAGCCCAGGGTGCTCGTGATGACGTGAAGCAAAACCCTGTCACAGGGTATGACCCTTGCTTGCAAAAGAGACAGCCCCTGAGAGCTCATTGTGCAGTGGCTGCTGACGTGCACGTCTAGCTCTGAAAAACATGAACTGGGCTTTCTAAAAATATAAAAAAGCAGCGCCCAAGCAGCTCAGGGTGGGAGAAACAGAAGGAAGAGACCAGAGTTGTCACTAATTCCCTGTGGGATTTTTGGAAAGGCACCCTGCCCTTCTGTGCCCCCACCGAGAGTAGGGTCATGTTGGAGGCTCTGTTCACAGAAGCCACCATGCCATGTAAACAAGCCCCCAGAGGAAAGATCCTCTTGCCTTCATGAGCCCTCAGGGGAGTTCACATCCCTCCAAGTTTTGCAGGCTGGAGATAATTCTCCAAACAAAGCTGTCAGTTTGTGGAGGAGGAGCTGTGCAACCTGGTTTCGACTCAGTGGGGGACAAGGGGTGCTGCTGCCCCTGGTGAGCTCCCCAGATCCTTCCCCACCAGGGCTGCTGCCTTCAAGACCTCAAAGAGGTTTTGCTGCTTAGCAGGTCTGAAGCATTTGGCCAAATGCACCCAAGCAGGGCAGCCCAGAACCTGCTGCTGGGGTGATCCCAGCTGCCACCACCACCTCTGGCTGCCCTTCCAAGCCCCCAGAGATGGAGAGCGCGCCTCAGGACAGCCAAGAAAGAGAAGCAGGAGTTGTTAAACTATCTGGTAAACAAAATTGCCAGTAGAAAAACATGGCCTGGGCAGAGAAAATCATCCTTTCCAGCACTGCCAACCCCACATACTCAAAAATTATGTGTCAGGCTCCAGAGAATCACGGCTTAAAAATCACAAGAGTTTTTGTTCTCTTTTTTAAAGAAAATTATAAATGGTTGAGCTTTTCCTAATTGCTCTCTGGTTTCTTGAACTTTATGATCGCTTTTTCAAACTTTTCTCCAAATCCCTAAGGGCTACTAACTTCTACATTTTTATTATAAAATAAAGTTGAGAAGCTCACCTTATGCCCACAGCTCTGGGGCAAACAGCAAAGATCAAAAGAGTTATGCTAAAATGAGGAGAATAGGAAGTACTGGAGATCTCCTGAGCGAACACCCTGCAGTATATATGTCTCTTACTGGTTTTCTCCAGTGTTGCACAGAAATACTTTTAGAAGCTATTTTGCTGTTTTAGCAAGCATCACATTGCTTACATACTTTATTTGTGAGTGTGAAGAGCAGGTCTTCAGTGCCATTTTGCCTCCAAGAACAACATTGCTTGCAGTTAAGGGCTGCAGAAAAGTTACACCTGGGTCTGCTGTCCCAGACTAAGGGGACCAGAGGAGCACGTGGTTTCCAAGAGCATGTTGCATGCTCAGGGTTGCTGCTGATCACAAAGATGGGAAGGCTGGGAACTATTATCCAAGGTCAAACCCAGATCTGACTTTCCATCTTTAGCCTGAGCCATACAGAAACTTGCTGCCCAAAAAGGGGTAGGTGGGCACCATCCAACTTATTTTCTTCATCTGCAGAGGTGCTGAAAGAACAGCCATATGTCTTTACAGGGGTACCTGTGAAGCACCTGTACAGACAGACTGTGATAAATACCTCAGCCTGTAAAGAGCTCGGTCACCCCCCAAGATTAAAGGCTGGTCTGAGTGTGGACTCCCTATCATGCCTCTTGAAAGGATCTGGTGTGTAACATCCTGGCCATTGATTGCTGCCTGTAAGAGAATGTGAGACTCTCTTTTGCACTGGTCCTGTTAGGTTTATTTACTGTAACACTTGCTGAAACATCCTCTCATTGAGATAATGGCTTCCTTCCATTGCTGTCAGAATGAACAAATGGAAATAAAACCATGCCACAAAAACTAATAATTGTGTCCTCCCCCAATGAAAGCAAGACAAAAGCATAGCACTGCTGGGTTTGCCTCACCATTGCCTGGGTGCTTGGACAAGCCTGGGCACAAGGGATAACCACAGGAACACCAACAACCAAAAGACAACAGTGGCTAATGCATCGGTGAAACTCAAAGCCATGAAGTTTCCACCAGCCCAGAAATTCAGCAAAACATCCAGGAGGACAACAAATACAAATTCATTTGGTGCCCAGACCAGAACCCAGCACTCAGAGGTGCTGCTCCAGGCAGAGCTCAGCACACATGGGCCTAAAGGTAAAGGCAGGTGGTGAAGTACATAAATAAGCAAAGGTTCTTCAATGGCCTCTTGAACTTTTTGTGGCCCATCTGTACCGTGCAGAAAGGCCAATGGCTCAGTTCAGGCAGGAGTCAACAGGACTTCCACAGGATGGTGCACAGCATTTCCCAGGGTGCTGGGCACTCTGAGCCCTCCCCAGACCAAAGGACACACTTAGAGCCCATCACACCAAGCTCCCAGCCTTCCTAGTGTTGCATCAAGGTATCGTGGAGCCCGGCACCATGTCTCACGTCCTCCAGGATCTTCATCCTCATCACACTACCAGGAAGCAAAATGTCCCTGCCTGCAGAGGTGGAAGAGAGGCAGGAATTTTCTTACCTGTGTCCTCTAAGCAAGGAAACTGCTTAAACTCTGGGTCATGAGTCTGCCTTTTCCTAGACCCCCTGGTTCTCCCCTGCAGTTTGCACAAGGGTCTTGGCCTCTTTCAGTAATCCTTGGCTATTCCTGATCACCTTACTTCTCATTTTCCCAGCCATCTCCTTTATTAAATCTTCATATTCATCACTGTAAGAAGACCACCTACCTCATGTCACTGGTGGAGCAGGTTAAAGCTATGGAGCTAGAACTCGAGCACGGCCTACCCAGTGAAATCCTTTAAAATACAGACTTTAATACAAACAAAGCACACTCCCCTCAGCTCAGGGTGCAATTGCCCTTCGCAGCTTTATGGCATCCAGGGCTGGGAACCAGGCAAGGGACTAGGGAACCTTCTGCTGTCCAGCTCTCCTAAGTTCATGCCAAAGAGGCCTCTGACCTGACCCAGAGCAAACAGCATTTTCTGAACAGTTATCACCCTGCAAAGATCAGAAGAACAGCAGACAAAGCTTGCTTCTCCCATAAAGCTAAAAGAGCTAAGACTCTATGAATTAGATACAGGCTTTAGGAGGGTCCTGCTGGCTTGCCAACAGCATTTTACCAAAGTTCCAAGAAAACTTAAGCTGTCAAATTTTTATGAAGCTGTTTTTGACATCTGGTCTCTGAGGAAATTAAACAGTCAAGATTAACCAGACCTACTAATTACATAGTTAACAAGTGACTACAATAGACAATAAATAATATCTCTTTTCCCAGGGGGAAAAATAAGCATCACAGACATGAACATGCTTCCTTCTGTGGAGTTCCCCTCCAGAAACATCCACCCTCGAGGTGAACCTTCTCCAGCACCACGCCAACACCATTCCTGCATGCACAGGGGGTACAGACAGAACTATCCTCTGCATCCAGAAATATGGGGTGCCCCCAGTGCTCCTCTCAACCCGTGCAAAGATCCCCCTCTCATCAGGAGGGAGGTTTCCACTCCAGACCTGCAGAGGGAAAACAGCTTCTGTTTTTCACATCTCGCCACGTTGCACTGACTACTACAGACTCCTCAGGGAAAACCAAGCATCTATCACAGCAGTCAGACATCCATGGCAACCTGTGTTTGCTAACAATAAAAATCACCCTTCTCCAGAACTGGAGCTCTCTGGGGTAACTTAAAACTTCTTAGGGTAGTAACACAGCTGAAAGGACAGGGCAGGACCGTCCCCTGCTACCAGGACCCTTCAGTACTTCATGGTGCTGGTGGAAAGCCTTGCTCTGGAAGTTAGGAAGGAGAGACCACCTACTGAAATGTTGGTCTGAATGGCTGAAGTGCCTCACTCACGCTCGTGGGAGCAGCTTTCCTTTCTCCAGAGCTCCCCACACAAGGCATAAGCAATGCTCACCTGGGCAGCCAGCTCAGATTTAAAACAACCTCCCTAACGCGGAGAAGAGGCATCAGAGTAAGCTCATTTTCCACTGCTGGCTGACCAGATCGTGCTCCAGCTGACACTGCCGGGTCCCCTCCGGGGAAGCCACCAGTAAAAGCACAGGAGGGTGCTCTATCCCCTCCTCTGGCTGTTTGAAATAAAAAAAGTCACTAGAGCAGCCAGATGCTGGCGCTGCGTCTCAGCGGGTGCTAATTTAGCCCATACAGAGTGCTCCTCAATCATTTGTTCTGGGCACAGCTTAATTGCAAAATTAATTATTTTCCTATCAGACAGAATTGCCTAAGAGGGTAGTCATGGGACAGGAGGGTGCTCTATCCCCTCCTCTGGCTGTTTGAAATAAAAAAAGTCACTAGAGCAGCCAGATGCTGGCGCTGCGTCTCAGCGGGTGCTAATTTAGCCCATACAGAGTGCTCCTCAATCATTTGTTCTGGGCACAGCTTAATTGCAAAATTAATTATTTTCCTATCAGACAGAATTGCCTAAGAGGGTAGTCATGGGATTTTTAAGCCTGATGGATGCTAAATGGGATTTGGATAAACAAAACCAACTTGGACTCCTTGTCTGTGCTGGGTACCACTAAGAGAGTGGTGGCACCGAGGCAGGGGGCGAGCAAATGCCTGCTGGTGGGGCACAGGGCACGGCTGCCACCAGGAAGGCAGGTGTGGGAGGTCCCAGCTCCGTACTGGGATGCTGATGAGCTGTGGATCGTGCTGCTGCCCACCACCAGCACAGCCCGGCGGCTGCGGGAAGTCTCCAGGGCCTGCTGCTGGTATCCCCGGTCCCTCACCCTGTCCCCTTACAGATGTGCCCCTTCCCTGTGACATGCTGGGAAGCCACCTCCAAAATTGGAGCTGACATGGGGACACAATAGCCCCTGGCAGGAGGGTGAGGAGTGGGGTGGGAGTGGCCATCACCATGGCATCAGGGTACAGCTGCCCCAGCCAACGGTATGTGGCAGCCTGTGCCCAGGCTGCTCCACACCAGCTGGTGAGTGGTCTGCATCTCAAGACAAGCCCATTCAGCTTGTCCTTGCTGGTGACCCGATCACAGGGGGCTCAGACTAACAGACGAGCAGAGCTAGCCACCACCCCAAACACACAACTTATCCCACAACAGGGCACACCAGACCTAGATTTTACCTGGAGGACACCCCATTTAACAAGGCTGCGGCTGCTCCACACCAGCTGGTGAGTGGTCTGCATCTCAGGACAAGCCCATTCAGCTTGTCCTTGCTGGTGACCCGATCACAGGGGGCTCAGACTAACAGACGAGCAGAGCTAGCCACCACCCCAAACACACAACTTATCCCACAACAGGGCACACCAGACCTAGATTTTACCTGGAGGACACCCCATTTAACAAGGCTGCATCCTCAGGTGATGACAGAAATGAGAAAACACGAACAGGACCAACACTCTGGGGTGGGGGAGGCACAAATGGAATGAATCATGATTGTCCCTGCAGAAGCTCTCCCTCCTCAGCCCCCTGGCAGCCCCTCCAGCACAGTGCCTGCCACATGGGCAGGGCCGTGGTGGTCAAATTGTCTCTAAATCACACAGAAACAAGCAAATTGATAAGGCAAGCACATAACCCTACTGTGAGAGAACCTTACCTGGGCAAAACGTGGTTATCGGATGCCAAGGTCATGTCTTGGATTGTGGGCCAACACGGTGTAAAACGTGACACAAATCAAGTCACCGCCACCTCTAGCAGGCACGTCTGCCGAAACGTGGCCTTTGGGCAACCACTGGGCTCAGCTCACGCTGAATTCTCTAAAAACAGAAGTGATGACAGTCCCAGCTGCAAACTGGAAAGCTGAACCTCAGCTCCCCAGCGCTGAAAGGAGCACACGAGTCATTTCGTGTTTATCAGGTGAATTTAGGAAGCTACATTATGACAGCAAGAAGCACTGAGCCCTTTGGTGTCTTTTTAAAAAAAAAAGTCCACAACACAGCTCATTTTGAGTTCCAACAGGAAGTCTGCAAGCTTGTACACAGGCTTTTAAAAAATATCTCCTTTAAACGCCCCAAGCGTCTTAAGCATCCTCTGATGCCTCTTGTATGAGACCATATCTCTCAATTTGGGAGTATCTGACTTAATAAAAATGACCTAAGCAAAGGCACCTACGGTGAGACTTTGTTGTTTATGAGGTCTTTTATCCTCTGAGCAACCAAGCTCTGGGCATGCAAGCACTGCCCTCAAGTGGCATAAGCTGTGCAGGACCTTCCACCAAGCTCCTGAGCTTGACCTGCAGCAAGGGCACAGGCAGAGGGAAAGGCTTGAGAGCTGCTTGAGCCCATTTGAGCTGTGAGGGGAGGGAAAAAAGAAGACCATTTAAAGAACATCTAGATATTTACCTTTTTGAAGAGCTGAGCCCAGGAAGTGGTCGAAGGAAGGAAAAGTCACACTTTGCCTAGGGAGGAGACTAGGGGCTCGCTGGCTGAACAGGCAGCTTCTTCCAGGCCAAAGCCTCCCCTGAATCAAGGTAGATGACGTAGCCACCAGGTCAGCAGCAGCCCATCGTGGGCTACCAGCAGCATGCACCACTGCAGCCTGCTCCTTCCTCCAGCCATGCTCCTCAGCTGTCCCACCTCCCACATCCCACCACAGGGGACGGCAGATTTAGAACAGAGATGTGACCTTTTGGCCACCTGTGAATACAAACCCCCAGCTCTAGTGCCCGTGTAGAACAACTGGATGTTCCAGCATGAATCAGGGTGAAATAATAATCCTAATTTATTCTGCTTCTCTCGACCAGTCTCTCCCTTTACTCTTCTTGCATCTTCTGACAAAATCCAGCATATGGCTAAAGGGCAAGCACGGTGAAAACAAGGACTCCCTTAGGAAGGCTGGGAATTTGCAGGAAAAAAACACTGAAAGGAGGGATAGAAAGAGATAATTAATTGCTATGGGCTTTGTTCATTGTGTTTTCTCCTAATTCCTATGGATCTTGCCCAGGTGCTACTTGGGCAGCCCTTACTTGTGCCTGGAAATCTTGCAGCTTCCCAAAGGAAAAAAAAAATGTGTGCAATACTTCAGGCCATCTCCTCTTGCTCGCTTAGCCAGGGCCTCAGCAGCAAGGCTGGGCAGGACTCTGCCACCACAGGGACACAGAGGTCTCAAAGCACCACCTGCAATTTGCAGGAAGGGCCCTTGTCCCCAGGCGTGGCGATGTGGTGCTCACAGGGTGTGGGAGAATCACAGAAACATAGAAAACATAGAAACATTAAGGTTGGAGAAGATCTCTAAGATCATCAAGTCCAACTATCACCCAACACTACCACGACCATTAAACCATGTCCCCAAGTGACACAGCTACATGTTTTTTGAACACCTCCAGGGATAGTGATTGGATGGATTCCAATGCCTCACCACTCTTTTGGTAAAGAAATTCTTCCTAATATCCAATCTAAACCTCCCTTGGTGCAACATAAGCCCACTTCCTCTTGTCCTGTCACTAGTCTCTTAGGAGAAGAGACTAACATCAACCTCCCTACAACCTCCTTGCAGGTAGTTGTAGAGAGCAATAAGGTCTTCCCTCAGCCTCCTCTTCTCCAGACTAAACACCCCCAGTTCCCTCAGCTGCTCCTCATAAGACACGTTCCCCAGACAAGGGGAACATGACAAGAAGCCATAGACATGGACACATGGAACCAGATCCAGGTGTTATATAGTGAGAGCAGAGGACAAGGTTTTGTGGAGAGGGAAATATTTTCTTGAAGCAGCAGAGGTGAAGAGTGCTACTGCTCACCAAGCTCAGCCAGGAAGGAATGGAGCAGCAGGTTATCTCACAAAGCCTCCTACAGCTGCAGACACAGGCACATAAGGAAACAGCATTCACTTTGCTCTGCTTGATTGTGTTCATCTTGGCAGGATTCTAGAGTGCCACACCAGACCTAGGGATTGGCTCAGGTCAGTTTGAAGGCAATATCTTAAATGAAGACAAAACCCATGGAAGGATCAGGGTGTGTGGCACCTGGGGAAGAACTAGGCAAGGTGCCATTCCCCAGCATGGCAAACACAGGGAAGCACATCCCCTCTACAGCTGGGGACAGGGAGCAGCAGAGGGGTGAGCAGAGGTCACCTCTGCAGCAGCTGGAGGCACAATCTCCCTCAGGCACCTCCCTGCTCCCTCCTCCTGCCCGCACACCAGCTGCCCAGCTCCCGGTTCCGTGCCTGTGGAGCAGTGCAGCCTTGTGCTGAGCACACGAGGCGGGTACCAGCCTGGGGTGGGTGAAAGCTGCCTGCTTGGCTTTGCTCAGAGACCTTGGGTGACGCCTGCACCCCTGGCTGGATGGTGGTGCAGAGCTCCTGAAAGCAGCACTGGTGTGCTACAGCGAGCACCGCTTGGCACTGGGAGGCTGGCGAGGCCCCTGCCAGGCAGAACCTCCCCTCGAGGCTAAGGAGGGATTCATGTTTTGGATGTGGGTAAAGCTTGGAGAATTTGTTCCTGTACGCAATCCAAAAAATTCTAGACAATGTCAGATCTTACCACAACAGGAAGAGACATGAAGGCCCCTAAGAGTTTACTAAAAAAATTACTCATCCATAGAGGAAGTTTTTTCCTAACTCTCCTACCTAGAGATTGATTTATGGCCAGAAGCACAAGCATTTTATAACCCTCATTAAAAATACAGCACACACCCTGCACACACCATGTTTTTAAGTGTTGTCCTCGGCAGTATCTTGTGGACAAGTGGAGTTCTCTCTCTTTTTCCTTTGCATCAAGTGCCTGTCTTTACCAGTTTTAAACGAGTCTCCCTCTCACTGGCTGTGTCCTTGTTCTCACGGTGAGAGGAGAAGCTGGAAGAGGTGGGTGACCAGAGCAGAAGCTACACAAACTGCACAACATACTACTGAAATGAACGGGGCTCATAGCTGGTTAAACAAGACATGGACTGCTGCTTCAACAGCTGCTGAACGGTGAGAGTGGTGGCCTGAAGGAGAGCTCATGTTTTGCTTGCGTTAACTGGATGTCAGTTAAACTTCTGAATCAATATTTTCATCACCTTCCCAGCTGCTTATAGAAGAGGGGACCTCTAAACCCCTCGGCAGGATGAACAAGACTGAGGGAACTTTTGAGAGCCCAGGTCTTTGCAGCCCTGGTCTCATGAAGAGCACCTCCTTCACCAGTGTGGCACTACCATTTAATTTCGGGCAGCAGGCCACGGACAAATCCCTGAATGCAATCCCTATTGTGGTCCTCTTGATCATGACAGTATCTCCTGGGTGTACGATGGGAACAGCCCAGACCACAACTCCCCTCAGGAAACCCAAAGGTGTGGCAGTGGCTGCAATGGCTCACTACGACATCATGCCCTTGAAAGTGTTTGTGTCGGGCAAGTTCTTCCAGCTGAGTGCTACAGAATCTCTTCCCATCCTCATCTGCAGCTGCTGCCCAGAGGAAACCTCTCCAACATTTCTAATCTGGCACCGAGAGGGGACGTGAACCTCAGGTAAGGAAAGCTGAGTACATGTTCATTGCCCAGGCCAATCTAGTCATATAATTGGTTCAGAAACAAGTTTAATCATCATCATCAATCCCCAAGAAGATGGTCAAAGAGTGAAATACTAAGTCTGGGATATTTTTAGGCACCTATATTGCTCAATGAGTAATTTTGTCCCTGCTTTACAATAAAATGGGACTTTGTACCTTTCTCTGAAACTTACAGCATGCTGGTTTTGATGGCATTGGTGCAGAAACACTTTCTCATCTCCACATAGCAATACATACAGCATATATACACTACGTGTATCCATACAGCAGCATAGAGTTCTGTGTAAACTGAGCACACTGCCTGACGAGGCTGCCTCAGTGTGAAACGTTGAACTAGCAGAAGACCATCCTTCAACAAACCCTAGAGATAAAACAAGATCCAGGGTGGAAATATAAAGTATCACTTTCTCTGTCACTTGTGAATCTCTGAAATGTGAGCGGTACCCATAACGAGGGTCCTTTCTGAGCTTGTATAGAACCTGAGTCATCTTCTCCCTTCTCTATTCATACCACATCTTTCTGCAACCTGACAGTGCTGTTGGGGAAATATCAACTGTGACAGGTTGGGAAAGAGGGAGGCAAAGTCTGATATTTAAACCAAGTGTCCAGGCTAGTAAGAAAATAAGCATATTCTGTTAAAAAAAAAGTGTCATTATTCTACTGAGGGGTCCTTTCTTCATCCCAGCACTGTAATGACCACATGCTCAATGGTCCTGGCAATTGGACTAACACCTCTGCTTCTGTACCTTTACTCAGGAGCACTATATGATTTGGGTGATTTGGGGGGCAAGGTACCTTACAAAGGATTGATCGCCTCCCTGGTGCTGGTGCTAATCCCCTGTGCCCTCTGCATCATGTTGAATGAGCAGAAACCACAGTACATTGGCTTTACCATCAAGGTAAGAAGTATCCTGTGCTAGTTGGCTCTCAGCCAAGGACCTCAAGGAAGTTTTCAAAAACAGACGCACAGAAATATCAACTTCTTTAAGGCATGCCACAAATCAG
Source organism: Merops nubicus (assembly GCF_000691845.1). Lineage (NCBI taxonomy): Eukaryota > Metazoa > Chordata > Aves > Coraciiformes > Meropidae > Merops > Merops nubicus. The sequence continues at coordinate 38,986 of NW_008609214.1, forward strand.
AGGAAGGGTTGAGGATAGAACTCATCCAGTTCACCATTTCTATCATTGAAATATTTGCCCAAAGAGAGGTCCTCCACCATTTCCAGGCAAGCAACACTTTGTAGGCAACTTCCTCCCTTGCTCTGCTTTGTTTGCTTCAGTTTCAACTGTTTTCTTGTGCTACAAGCAGCTCCAACGAGCCTCACAGGCAGTGCCCCCAATGACTGCTGCAACAAAAGCAGACCCCAGATTTAAAAAAAACAACCAAGAAACAACAAAACCAACCAACCCAAACAAACAGAAAGAACCTGCAGTTCTCAGAGGTCTAGCACGGGGCAAAAGTCTAGCAACCAAAGTTGCTGCTAACGCCAATGAGATACCTATGCACCAGAAGCCACTAGATCACTAAGCACCCACTTATGCCTGGAATCACCTCCCTGCCTCCTTTGTACATCAGGTGTTCAAGCAGCAAAAGGGAAACCTGGACAACCGACTGTGTCACTGTCTAACTCAAGAGCTCCACTGACAGTCAGGGCCTGGGGAGCTGCTAACAACAGTGTAAACCTGGTTGTTGTTTCTTTCACTAAGGCTTCACCCCAGAGAAACTAGGACCAAGCGTGGCAAGAAGTGGGTGCTGAGACTCAATGACAGACCTGATAAAGTGACATTGGGAATCACTAATCTCTAAGAAGCATCGGAATGCAGGAGTTGGGCTAGAGCAGATGGAGGAGGACCAGAGCTCTTCAAAGGTCCCTTTAGCCAGGACAGGGCAGTGATGACTAGACTGTTTCAAAATCAGCATTAAAAGCCTAGCATGACAGACAAGGTGACCTGCACTGGCCTAGCTGATTGTTGGGTCATGGTCCTTTCTGCTGACATCACCTTTCCATTTATCTTCTCTATAAAAGAGGAAGGGGGTATAGACTTGCTTTTAAAAGGCACCCGGGGAACTCCACCCAAATTGGACTCCAAAGCAGAGAGACAGGCAGAAGCACTGTGTATTCTGCCTCCCCAAACTCCCCAGCTCCTTCATCTCCCACATCACCAGACAGCAAATGAGATGATCTGAAAACACAGCCTTTGGGTGGACAAGACCCACGAAGGCACCTGGACAGAGAGACACATAGCAGTGCCTGAGAAACAAGAGGCTGGTGGGGCAAGCACCAGTCCTTCTGCATATGGACTAGAAAGGTACTTGGTCATTTAAGGTCTCTATAGGTAATATCTCAGCATGGTCTCTTGTTGGTTACTCATGTCCATGAAAGGCACTTATACAGTCTTACTCTACACTTACGTGTGTGATGGACACTGAACTGGCACAGCTGCTTCCAACAGCTCAGGCAAATTTTGCTGGAGATTTCTCTCTTCTTCGTGTCTTGACCACTTTTATTTTAGGCAGTGATTGCTGTGCTTCTACTGTCATCTGCTGCAATAATTGTTCTCTCTGTGGCCAGTGTGGGAAATGATATCATGGTCATCTTCTTACCATCCCTCCTGGGATCTTCTGTCTTGAAGCCTTTCATCGGTATCCTGCTGGGCTGTGTTCCCTCTGCAGTCTTCAAGCTTAGTGACCTGTATGTTCCTCCACTCCTCCCTCCCCTCACCCTGTCACCAGAGGGAACAGAGAGGTAGAGCAGCTCTGGCCTATGAAGCAATGCTGAACACATGGGTTTCAACACAGATGTACTTTTGTAGAATAAACAGTTTGCATTCTCCCAGAGTGGGCCCTAGGAGTACAAACTGACATGCTGCAACCTGACCCCAAGTCAATAACTCCCACACCTTGGGTTGGAAAAGAAATGAGTTCAACCTCTGCTTGGCTAATTGGACAGGGGAGAAGCTGGAGCAGGTTTTTTGACATGAATATCTATGATCACAGAAAGGGTGGAAGGCTCACTTGAACAAGCAGATGGATGGTTTTAACTTGAAGTCACTAGTCACACACTAAGTACACATTACCAGCCTCTGCTCTTCAGTAATGAACTTGAAGGAAGAGGAGAATTAATAGCACCACACACACACAAAAGCAAATAATTGGGAAATAACAACAAGATACCAAATCCCAAGTGACACAATTATTCCTCAGCTGAGAACTACCCAAACCAGTCACTCCATTCTAGGTGCAGCCCCAGGAATTCAGGATGGAAACCTTTCATATAAAACTCACTCCTTCCCTTTCTAATCCTACATACTCCAGGTCAGAAGCCTGCTGGTCCTCGCTACCTTTTACCTTCACACCTCAGACTCTTCTTTTCACCTTTCAAGCAGTGTGCATGGAAACTGGCTGCCAGAACACCCAGCTTTGCTCAGCTCTCCTCAAGGCCACCTTCACCCCAGAAATCATCAGCCCCACACTTCTTCCCACTGCTCTACTTGCTGTTCCAGCTTGGAGAGGGACTTCTGCTCATCCGGGTTTTTAGGATGCATGACAGAATAAAGAAACCAAACAGCAAGTACAGCTTTGCTCCTGTAGTTCTTAAGCTTCCCAGTCCAAACCATGTACACTTACAGTGAAACTACCAGTGAATCTTACACACCCAACACATTAAACGCAGATCAGTCAAAAGTTCAGAGGTAACTGAAGACATTCTAAATTCTGACTCCTTGCATCAGCAGAATGTTTCATAATGTTACCTGTCCTAACAGTGCTTGGAGGTTTTCAGGGTCCTGTGCTGAAACTAGGGCAGACATCCTGCAAAAGCTGCAGCTTGCACCAAGCACATGTCAAGGTTTAAGCCAGGATGGCCACTAGACATATGAGAGATGGCTCTCCACCAACCCCTCTCCCTTCCCAAAGTGGAAGAGAAAGGGAACAAGGGAGAGAGAATTATGGACTGGAAAACTAAAACAGCTTTAATGAAAATAATAAAATGAAACATATACAAACCCAGTATTGAACCCAACTCTCCTGATGGGAATTATTACATCACCAACACCACTGATGCTGTGGAGCAGGGACTGGGGACATCCCAGAGTCCAGTCTGGGATGGAAACTGCAGATGGAAACTGGATTCTGTTTCCAGACCACTGGAACGGGGGTGTTTGTGTCTGACTAAAGCTACACAAGGACATTATATGCTCTGTAATACAATTCCCAGCTTTGCTGCAAGCTGCTGAGGGATTCACTGCAGGGTCTCACTTGGGGAGTGCAGAAAGAGGACAGAACTGCCAAGCACTGCAGCTGAACAAAGGATCATTCAAAGCATTTGGATCTTTTGCTAGAAACATACATAAATAGATTCAGGCTTAATCAGTATATTGGTATAAATGAGGTAATCTCTTCTCCAGCTTCAACAGGTCCAAAATGCCAAAGCCCAATCAAGTATCCACAAAAGATGGCTGGAGAACACTGCTGAATGAGTTCCTCCACCAGTCATCCCCTTGATGCTTCCAGGCAAGCTCTCCCTTGGGACAGATAAGCAGCTGAGCAGCCACTGCTGGGCTGCTACAGGAGCACTCTGCTGGGGTCAAAAAAAAACCATTCCATTTGGAACCTGAGGTGTGCCTTCAGCACAAAGCAGTTGATATTGGAAACAGCCACAGAGGTGCTTGCAAGACCACCATAAAAAGGGTGGCTTTCCAGGCTCCAGCCCATAAATGACTGAAAACAAAAGGGCTTAAATTTGTTTTGGGAGGACTTTATAGCTACTTCCTTTCTCCTTAGGTCACTCAGCAACACCAACTGTAGCTGTGTCACAATCTTTCCATAACATGGTTTCTGAACTGCCTGTTCTCACTACAGTTTTCCTCTTCTTCAGAAGCAGCAAAAATGGTCTGCAGAGGTAAGGACACAGCTGGTGCTCAAGAAGAGAAACCACTGTCAAGACCCTGAAGAAACACTGTGACAGGTCAATACCAATGAATTCTGCAGCAGCCTCCATCAAATCCCCTCCAATCTCCACCTTCCACAGCCAGCTCACAGGTCTCCAGCAGTGATAAGACTTCCATCTATATGTTCATTTTACACCAGACAAAGGGATCACCACAGAGTTATCTGCACCCTCACCATTATTTCCCAAAGACCTTGCTCCAGGTTAAGCCTCTCCCTGCCTGCCCATGAGAGACTTCCAGTGACTTTCAGGTCACCATGACAACCCTTCAGGACAGCTTACTGCCACGCTCCCAAGCCACTGCCCCCAGTTTTGCCCATAGGAAGATCCCTGCCCACATCAGTTGTTCTTTAATTTCACTTACCTGTACTCGCCCTGCTGGTGCATGTTGGAAGCAGCTCCTGAAGACATTGTGGGAGCCACCAAGACCCAGCGTGCAGCTGAGCAGCCCATGGCCTGACGGTCACTCCCCGTTTCCACAGCCCAAGCACCGTGCAGTATACTGCAGATGTGGTGCTGAGGGATCTGGTTTAGTGGCAGATTGGCAGTGCTGGGTTAATGTTTGGATTTTATCATCTCAAAGGTCTTTTCCAACCAACAATTCTATGATTCCATGTAGCAGAGGCCACAAAAAACTGAGCACAGCTATGCAAGCTGCCACACTATGTCAGGTTTGGGTGCAGCAAGCTGCACCTCTGAAAATCTATGAGCCTTGAACGTGCCTTGCTGTGTAGAAGGCAGTGCACTAAGTAGAGATCCTCTTCAGGAGGTGATCACCCAGCTACTGGCACCCTACAAACACAAGGAGGGGGGAAGATCGGTGTGAACATCTCCAAGGAGCTAAGCATACATTGTAACCTGAAGTCACCCATCGTAACCAAGAATGAACAGGCTTGTTCATGAACCTCTGCTTCAGCAGAGCAGAATCATTTCTGAACACAACCCTCTGTAACACAAGGCCTGGGAGCCTGTTTTGAACAGGAAGTTCATCATGACAAGAGGTGCTCCCTGGGTGAAAGGCAGACATCTCTTCAGGATGCAAGGCAAGTGGCGTGCTCTAGAAACAGAACTGGAACTATTTACAGAGCAGGTACTGCTTTGTATTTAGCCTGAGGGAGGGAAGTGTCTGAAATCCCTCCCCCTCCAATGGTCAGGTGCCTTCAGGCACGCTGAGTTCCAGCTGGAGCCCAGCGCCACTGGGACACAGATGCCTGTAAGCACTGAAGGCAGCAGGAACGACCAGCTGAAGCAGCCAACCTTCCACCCCACCTCACCCCCGGGTGTGGCACTGCTGCCTTGACCCCAGGAGGTGAAGGTCCTCTTCATCCACACCCCTTACGGTGACCCATATCTGAACTGCTAACCCCTGAGAAGGAGGCCTCCCACCCCCCAGGGCTGACTAGGGATAATCCCATTAACTGTCCCCGGCGCCTGCTCCTGGAGCTCCTGGCAGCCGGCAGTGCCACCCTAAGGGACAGAGGAACACAGCAGCAGGGCCTGCAGACACCGAGCGAGGGGACGCCCACGGGCAGACCTCGCTCTGAGCACAACCACCTTGGCACTTCCTAGGACCCAATCCACAGCCTAGCCTAGCCTCCAAAGATCTTTAAAAAGGTTTCAGTGGATTACTGGAGTAGCGCTTGATAAGAAAAACGTTATTCTCTAAATTAAATTGTTAAAGTTCTCGAAGTTGGATGAGGGCTTGAGAAACACAGGAATCACACAAGGTGCCCTTCAAGGCACCAACGCTAAAACATACTGCAGGACTCCCACCCACCAACAGAAAAATCCCTCCTCTTCCTCCAGAACGAGGCCTAAGGCACTTCATCCACAGCTCTGCGTGTGCACAATGTGTGTGTATCCACATTAAACATCCCACACTATTCTCCAATGTGATTGAAAGCTCCAGGACCAGCACGAGGAGCGGTCGCAAATGCTCAAGAAGGCCACGAACACATGAGAAGCAGAGACATGTTTCTTTATACTTTATTTGAGCTATTTAAGTATCAAGAATTAGAGTGCTTTATAGAATATTATCACAGGGCAGTGAAATGGGCATTTTCTTAGTGTAGTGCAATTCATACTAAATGAAAAGCCTTTAAAATAGGTTTATTACCATCACAGACCAGCACTAAATCTGCTGACCTACAACTGAAACAATGGTTCAAAAGCACATAAAAATACCCTCTGAAATAAAGCTTTATGTACAGCACATGTAGAGCTCTTAGATGCCTAAAGGTACTAGTTTGGATACTCACATTCCAAGTTGCTATTCACAGTTGAATATACCAGGAATTAAGTGTTCAGATGACTTTTTTTTTTTTTTGAGTACAAAATATTAGTCCGCTTTAGTTATAAAGAGCTCTGCCAATATACACAAACTATACACTTCAGACATTCACAAAAAATGTGAGCAAGAAAAGGGTTATCAAAAAACATTTAATACAATTAGTCAATAACCCTTCCCACCATGGTCCACATCTACAAAGTCCCCCCCCGATCCCTCCCTCCCCCTCCAAACCCTTCCCCACAGAAAGTCACATACTTACCACAAGTTTAGCAAGTATGGTTTTAAAAAGGCCCCCCAGGGCAAGTTACTCATAGTTCAGTTGCCACTGTCAACAGATCTGGACCTCGACCGCGACCTCTGCCGGTCCACAGACGAGGGGGATTTGGAGCTGCTCGAGGAGCCCCGTTTCTGGCTCTTCTCTGGCACGGGCGACCTGCTCACCGAGCGGGACTTGCTGCGGCTCCTGCTCCTCCACCTGCTGTAGGACCTGCGGCTGGGGGAGGGGGGGCGGCTGGCGGCTGCGGGACCTGGAGGAGCTCCTGCTACGAGACCGTGACCTGCTTCTGGACCTGCTGAGGGAACGAGAGCACCGGTGGAGTCAGCGACAGGACCTCGTGCACCGCGGCGACAACCAGGCTGCCTGGCCGCTGACCTCAGAGCTTCCCCCATCAACATTCTAGAGCTGCTCCAGAAACAGGAATCCTTACCTGTGCCTTTTGCTGCCCTCGATTAGTTTAATTTTCCTTCCATTAATTTCTTTACCAGAAAGCTTTTCAATAGCATTCTTTAAATCACCGTAAGAGGCGAATTCAACCACCCTGCAGGGAAAAAAAAAAAAAAGGAATCTTAAACACAGAGCTCACTACTACAAGTTGAATATTTGATGGCAGAGCAACACATGCTCTGGGGAACAAAACAAAACCAAAAAAACCCACAATGAAACACCCACAGAAAAAAAAAAAAACACAACTTGAAACACCTCAGGCTGCTTGGTGTAGTCAACCCTTGTCATAACTCAAGCAGGAGCCAAAGACCACCCTCCCCAAAATAGCAGCGAATGCTTTTTCAAAGGGTAGCTAAATTAAACCCTGCACAGCTGCCGAGCACTGAAAGCAGCCAGCTTCCCAGGTACTGCACGTATAAATATTACTCCACTGCTTTCAAAAGATTATTTTAGAGGCTTACCCTTCATTTAACTTAGGTCTGTGTGCATCTGCAAAGGTTACTTCCCCAGCTTGTCTCATGAAGTCTTTGAGATCCTAACACAAGACCAGTTATGTTATGCAAAGAAATGAAAGCAATCCTTATCTATGTAAAAATAACTAAAAACAAGCCAAATAAATTTATGACTACTGAAAGAGAAGACGTTAGATAAATTACAAACGTGGCAATCGCCACACTTGTATTCTATCAAAATTGAATTATCTCTATCTAGGGCACGAAATAAATGAAAATAAGCATATTGCTTTAAGCAAAATGCTAATAAAGTTGTCTTAATATTTAGGGAATTATTAGTCTACAAAGATTATGTAATTAAATAGGAAAGGAAGAGAGAGAGAGAAAGAGAAATCAATAACATTTGTATATATACAGGACTGAGCGTGAAATACTACCCACATATTTCTGTACTATTTCAGTCTCCCTTTTTACATTACGAGTCGTTATATGCATACAGAATTACAATTACGTAACACCAATTATTTTGTGCCCCGTACGTCATTAAAAATATAGTTTACTTTACCTTCATTAACATTTCCCTAGGCTAGCCAAGCGGCACACTGCATTAAGCGACCGGAGATACCGTCATGATCTATGCCCGACTGGCTCTTCGCCACCCACTTGTCGACCACTACCCAGCCGAGGGAAGCCATTAATCGCACTGCCCTCCCTATCAGCAGACTAGGGCTGGATCCAGACATTCTCTACGCTCGATGGCACCAAGGACCACTTTACTGCGATCGGGATTCCAACGACCACCTAATTTCGTATCTTTCAATTCTTTTCGACCGGGGACCTCTTTATGCGGAAGCGTTACAGGAGGAACAGCTCTCAACTTAGGAATCAGATCTCGTTAACGCTCTGGGATCGCTGCAATGTGGCACTTTAAGGAGTGCATCGATTACGTCTAGACCGGCAAACACAGATCTAGAGGTGGCCAAGTGACAGTGGAGGAGCTGACTGGAAAGTCAACCAGGCCCGACCAAGAGTGACCAAGACAGAACGATTAGGATAACCCACAGGCACTCCTCGTCATAAGGCCAACGACACAGATAGGCTGGCAAATAAAGGGTTTAATATGTGGTTAAAATGGATTTTAAAAAACAAGAAAAAAAAAATATATCCTCAAATATATACATTTATTATTATTATAAATTAAAATTAACTAGTTTTCATTCAAAACATTAAAATTACATTATTTTAAAATTACGTTAATTATGTAAACATTTTAAGTAAGTTATCATTAACTTTAATTAATTATTTTACAAAACAATTACATTACATACCCCTTAAATGAAGTCAAAATAGTTAATTGTGTTTCAACAAACCTGCCAGCTGACTCGGGAAGACAGATTTTCTACTATGAGGCGATTTTCTGTTCTTAGAGGTGGGGCACTTCTGTTTGGAAATACACAATTGAGACAGAGTACAAATATAAACACAGGTAGACATGAACAAGGGCTGTATCAATAACTGGAATCAGAAAATTACTACAACTAAACTACATAATGCCCTGAGTAATCTGGAACAAGTATTACATACTTTGGGGAGGAGCATAAAGATGAAGAGTATATTGGAGAAGTTTTGTAATCCTCACTATCCTATAGCCACGTCAAAGGATTGACTAAAAAGGCAAACAAGCCTTTTACTATCTCATTCTAGCTCAAGTTCTTCAGTCAGATGAGGGCACGGTATTTGTTTTCAAGAGACATCAGTTCAAAGCCATACATACCTCCTGTCACTACGTAGACGGCGGCTGCTAAAACGGTCAGAGTACCTCCCTCTGCCTCTACCCCTAGAGCGTGCTCTTGCATGCTCAATTGTAACCCTGGGGAGAAAAACAGAAGGAAAACCATACATTTTTACATTTTCCTTCTTATGTATTTGTTCACAGTTATAGAGGAAAAAGACTCCACAGGTTAAACAGTACTGATAACGCAACACAAGTTAAGATTGACTCATTTCTTATTTTATTCAGGTTTATATATTCACGAACTAGGACACCTCACCTCTCACTGCAAAGCTCTTTTCCATCCAATTCGTAGACAGCATCATCCGCATCCCTCGGATCCTCAAATTCCTGCAAAAAAGACCAGAACAAAACCACTCAAGTCAAAAAATTATATCTCGAAAAAAATAGGAAATGCCGATTTGCTAACGAATATACTTGGCTGAGAGCGTTAATGACGTAATTTTAAAAAATAGACCCGTGACCCCCAAGGGGCGCGGCCCGGCAGAAGAGCGCACTCACCACAAATCCAAAGCCCCTCTTCAGGTCGATGTCGCGGATGCGGCCGTACCCCTTGAAGAACCTCTCCACGTCCTTCTCCCTGGCGGCCGGGTTCAGCCTCCCGATGAAGACGCGGCAGCCGCTCATGGCTGTGGGTGCGGAGCTCGCTGGGGGAACACGGCGC
>NW_008609215.1:0-26645 GCF_000691845.1 Merops nubicus
GGAGCGGGGCCGGTTACGCCGGCGGTGCACCTGGGGAAGGGCAAGCAGAGGGTTCCGCTCCAGGCTAACGCCGCGTGCTGCAGTAACGGGCACGCCCGAGCCGTGCTTGGCCAACTCGCCCCGTCCAGGCGCGAACCGCGGGGAGCGCTCAGGTCAACGCCGCAGGACAAGGCTCCCGCTGACAGGGCCCGCTCGTCCCTGTCTGCAAGGCAGCCCAGCCGCTACCCGAGGCGATTCCACAAACGCCCAAGAGTACGAAGTAGCAGTACTCTAAGAGTGTCAACTCTTATTCCTCTCAAATTTAAAGGTTTTTTTTAAGACATGGAACAAAATGGCAAAATTTCCCCTTGGAAGAGCAAAAATAAATCATTAACCAGGAAGAGCAGGCAAAAACCTTAATATACTTTAATGGAATTCTTGGACAGTCTCATGATAAATTAGAACAGCACCAAATAACACACACCATCTTCCCTTATTTATTTGGGCAGGAGAGGGAGGGATACAAACACTGACAAACTTTTTCTATCTTTGGACTAATTTGTCTTTAGTGTAAGGAGTAATTCCAATTAAAACGGTAATGACGGCTTTGTATAAAGACAGTATAATAGATCTATTTCTTACTGAATCAGTTAGAAGCACTAACAATATCGTTTGTTACACTTCTACGGGACAGAATCTTAAAATTGCAAATGAAATGTGTGTTACTATGAAGATTTTTATGTATTTAACTATGTAACTTCATTTAATTTAATTCTCTTTTATACATTTAAACAAGTGCATGTTGGATCATGGCAAAAGACAGATTCTACACCAACAGTACTTAGGTGACAATAGCTATTTGTGTTCCATGGCTTGTAAAACTTCGAGATTGCAAGCAAGCGTCAACAAGAAAAAAATGAATGTGCAAGTGATGAACTATTTGTTGTTTTTAAAAAATAAAATACAGTGACTTATCAGTAGGATAAAGAATTACAGATCAGCTGAAGACAACATAATCCATTATTTATATACCAAAGAGTGACATTTTTCAAATGCAGTGAAACCAAATGCTGTAAATGGGCTTAGTACTACTGTGGCAAAATCAGAAACTTTTTTTCCAGCAGAAGGAAAGAAATGAGGTAGTACGCTGCGATAGTTACCTACTACATGTTTTTTCTTTCAGTGTCTGAGCTGAATAATAACTTGAAGCTCTTACAAGTTTTGTTAACTACAAAGAAAATAATGCTGTATTTATGGACCTAAGTGTGATATACAAGATATGGAAAGGTGCAAACTTAAATTACTTCTCTGTCACAGGATCATTGTTCAGTCTGCTCTATCTTCTGTAATTAAAAGAATAATGAGAGTGTGTTCAATCCTTGTGATCATAGATATAAATCAGTTTTTAAGGAAAATAAAGGCTTCGAATATAATGGAAATAACTGGTATTTCAAAACAATAAATAGTGAAATTTTACCACATCTACACAGTTGTTATGCATTCATAGAGAAGCTCTGCTGGATTCCTCTGCAGTACTTTTAGTTGTTCATCCTACACCTGTACTGGAGGCCAGTATCAAATGAGAAAGATAATATTTATTCACCTCTGCCACCCTGGCTGCAAGGCTTATAACTTCTGGTAAAAGAAGGATGTGAATATGTGAAAGCCAAAGCAAAGACCTTTCTTAGTCAGCTCTGAGGAATGCACTAAATTAAAAAGAGCCTGCTGAAAATAACCCATTCTTGCAGTGCCTGGGAAATACAAATGCCGGATGTTTACTTTTACACGTAACTAGCAAAACATTAACAGCTCACCATTTTCTTTGTTAAAAGTATACTACTGTTGTAGTTATTGGACAAATGCATACAGTCATTAGGTACTGTGTGGCAGTTGCACACACACCCTCCCACCCTCCCCCAAAGAAAAACTACATATTTGGCAACTTCAGTGAAAATATAAAAACATCTGCTGACTCTGCCTGTTCTGATGAACATTTGCTGAGAAACCACAACTGCTGATTTTGGTCACACCAGGGTTAGAATACACAACTGGCTATTGCTAGTCCCACATCTCAGTTGGAAACTAAGACCCTCAGCCAGTAAAGACCAACATGACCATATTTTTTGACCACAGATCAAATTTGACCAGGGTATAAATGGGACCCAGACAGAGGACAAATTGAATCAGTCCTCCTTGAAGCAGCAGGTCTGCAACTGATGGGTCTGCAACTGATGACTCTCCCCTTGAGTTGGGATGCTGCCTGAGGTTAACTCCTGGAGTTTGAGAGCCCTCATCTTGATTGGTGAGTGAAAAGTGAGCAGTGTAGTACTTATTTCCTCCGGGCATCTGAAACCTGTAGTTTACTCATGTTGTTGGAGTCCTAAATGATTTTTGAGTAGAATAAATTTCTTTTGAACTTATAACCTTCCTAATTTAATTTTGTGAGCCTCCAGAACAGTTACTTAAGGCCAATTATCTTAAATCCTGATAACTGAGGGTATTTACATCATCATCTCAAAAGCAGCTACCAAGCTTAGACAGTTTTTCCTGCAAGTAACAACTATTTTAACCTAGTCCTTTTATTTTATTGATCTCTTTTTAGATTACCTGTAAGTCAGAAAATACAAGTAAGCTACCAACTCACAAATGGTTCTGTGCTAACTGTAGCCTCCAGGGTGTTAAAAGAAGATAAGCTAATAATTATTAGTTTCTTCTTAGAAGACTTTGGGGAACCAGCCAAGTTTAAATAGGATAATAAGTATCTGTACTTATAATTTACATATATTACTGAAACATAACACTAAATGTCTAACTGCAGAAACATGGTGTTAAATTATCCAGAGGTAATAAACCCCACAAATGCACTGTTCAACCTGTGGATAAATTGACTGTCTCCCTGAGAATTTGATGTTCTCCTTCTGTGCGGCTTCAGTGGTGGTAAAGAGAATACTACAGATGAGTTGATATATTAGAGTAACTTTGATGTGCTTTACCTTGTTGAAATAGAATTTCCATATACAAGAAAGAAAACAGGAAATACCAATCTAGTGTTAAGTTTGTGTTGATCCATTATACATCTTCAAACATGTCAACATGTTTTATGGGGTTAGAATTGGCAAAGCTGTTAAAATCACTTCCAGCCTGTGTACATCGTCAAAATACAACAAGCTCAGTTGACGGTGTTTGGATTTTATTATACCTGGCTTGCCTGCATTCATAAATGAGCAATAATACTACAGAACTAAGCTAGTGCCCTCACTCTTGTTAGACACATAATTTTCTTTGCTTTAACTTCCTTGCAAATATATAACGTGCCTTCTGTGCTGCATGAATCTAAACCCTTGTATGAAAGACTGCAAGAATAGTGTTGTTTTGTCTGGAAGGGAGATTTTCCACCAAACGTGGAAAAAGCTGTTGCAGAGGAGTAAATATGCTCTGTGTCCTAGGTGACTGCGATGAGGTTTAAATTGTGTCAAAGGAGATTTAGGTCAAATATTAGGAAAAAAAACATCTAGTGAGAGAAGTGAAGTACAGAAAGAAATTCTTTGGGGACACTTTAGAATTTCTTTAACGGGGGTTAGGCAAGACAAATTTCTTCCAGGAATGGATTCACAATTGTTTACTGTAGGTCCTTTCAACCAGACTGTCTATTCTTATTCTAAAATAATTACTGAAAATTGTATCTATGCTTTGGAAAAGAATTTTCAAAAGGAAGAAGTTTTCCAGTAGCCATTAAGTTTATATACATAGATGCAGTAAGTATACATAACCACTTTTTCCTTAGGAAAACATAATTTTAGCATGTGTATACACACACACACACAATATTTATTTCCTTGCTTGTTTGAATTATCATAGCGTTATTGACATACTGTTCACCTTAGCCACAGACAGTGAATAACCAAAATGATCAAGGGATTGGAGCACCTCTCGTATGAAGATGGGCTGAGGGAGTTGGGGCTGTTCAGCCTGGAGAAGAGGAGGCTCCGGGGGGACCTTATAGCGACCTTCCAGTACCTGAAGAGGGCCTACATGAAGGCTGGGGAAGGTCTATGCAAAAGGGTTTGTAATGACAGGACAAGGGGTAATGTTTTTAAACTAGGAAAGGATAGATTTAGACTGGATATTAGAGAAAAATTCTTTAATATAAGGGTGATAGATCACTGGAATGGGCTGCCCAGAGAGGTATTGGAGGCCCCATATGTGGAATCATTCAAGGTCAGGCTTGACAGGGCTCTGGGCGACCTGCCCTAGATAGAGAGGTCCCTACTTGTGTAGGGAGGTTGGACCAGATGACCGCTAGAGGTCCTCTTCCAGTCTAAAACAGTCTATGATTCTATGATTTTTTGTAAAATTCTAAAGACTCCAGAAGAAACTTTGAGTCTAAAATTAATATCTTCTTTGTATTCCAGTAGTTCTGGAACGGAGGCCCTTTGTATTCCAATAAATTCATCCATTCTAATAAATTCAACAAGCACTCAAGAAACAACTACCATAAAAGGCACCTTTTGTGGAAAACTGTCTACGGAAATTACCCTGTAACTGTGAAAAGTGTGCTTACTCCTACTTTCTCTCACAACAAATACTGGAAAATATGATAAAGCATATGCTTACAATGTATTTAGGTGTGTCCAATAAAAAGAAACACAAACACCATTAAGTGTGTATCATAACAAATCCTAACAACATATCAGGTCTTCATTATTTACCAAACGACCATACAAAGAAGTTTTGCTAATTTAACACTTGCTTTAAAAAGATACTTCTTTGCAGTTGTACAAAATGACTTTATGTGTCAATTAATATGAGCCTAGGAGAGATCATCACAAAAATTACTAGGCGCTAATTAATAAATGATGTAACAATTCTGAATCACTATACCACTATGCATCTTTAATCGTGAAAGAAATAAAATAGGTAGCAAGAATCCCAGTTCACAAAACAAAGGTGAAGTGAAAAACCACCACAGGAAGAGATTACTTGAATACTCTGAAGAGAAAAAAGGCTTTAAAATCTGTCACCTTATAGTCTTTCTAGTTTCTGGTTTCTGTGGTTTCTGGTATTTGCCAAGCATTCAACCATGATTCCCTGGCTTGTACTGAGTGGTTTCCCACCCAAGTACAAAGCAGCTGCAGATCCCTTTGATTCTGAAATCAGATTGTATGTAAAGCAGATTTAGATCAGATTTTTACTACAAAATAAAATACATTTATAAGGGAGGGTTGCATAAAGTTACAGTTTAATTTAAGTAAGTAGAAATTAGTACTTTGCTTTCCAGAAATTACTCTGGTGATGCAAAACACATCCCATTTCTTCAAATGTTTAAGTGCTAATTTTGCACTGACTAAATTTTAGGTGCCAGTGTTGGAGGCCTTGATGACGGCCAGTTTGATCCATGCTATCTTGTGGGACCTTGGGCAGCAGCCAGCTCGAAGCCAGCTCGAGCTATGCTGTCTTGTGGGACCTGGGGCAGCAGCAAAAGCAAGGACCAGGTATCATTGTGGGCAGATAAGAGCAACAGAAAAAGCAGCTGGGGAAAACCACTGTGCAAGAGCAAAGAAACAAGAAGCAGCAGCTTGCCAAAAACCAGCTAAGCGAAACGAACCGCGTGGACTAGGCTGAAGATGAACGTGTACTGACCACTGGAATGCTGTCGGGGTTTGGACAACACAGAATTAACCAATCACAGATGCGAGCATGGCACGAGTTACTGTGAGAATCATATAAAGTAGATGCTGTGTATAGAATAAAGGTCTTCGCTTATAACTCTCATGGAGTTGTGAAGTCCGTGCCTGCCCTCCAACATGCCAGGAGATCAAAGATAGGAGGAACTGTTAGCATTGAACTTTCTTCATAGTCCATGCAAAAAAGGGTCCCTTCAAAAAATTCAGAGAAAAAAAACCATAATCTACACATTTGGAAAGAGCGTTAGTATCACTTACCAGCCATGGAGAAAATATGCCTATGATAGTAAAAGGTAAAACAAACTGGGCAAGTAGGCTTGTCTCCATAAAGCCAGGGTTTAGTAGCAGAAATTCATCTAGTATTTTTTTCTAACAAATCTGTGATCATCAGGTGAAAGTCTGAAAATAGTTGTATTTTTGAAAATGCTTCAATTTTATAATAATTAATACACGTAGTATCTTAAAATGTTTACAAGATAATGTAAACAAATAAATCTCTAAAAAGATACAATTACTACCAGCAGATGGCAGCATCAACCAGTAGAATAGATTACAGTATTAAAAAATCAGTATTGATGAGTAAGCATTAAGTATGGAAGAACTGTCCATTCTGGATCTGGAACCACTATTCAAAAGGAAAGAAATTTTCTCCGTATATGTAGAACTCAGTATCTGGCTCTGTTAGATTCCAGGAATCAAGACTGTTGAGTGCCAGATAGCATCACCATAAAACATCAGCTTTTTCAAAAAGAGCAATCCATTAAACTGATTTCTAAAAATTCTGATGTCTTTCAAACTCTAGAAATTTCTGGGAAACCTCAAGAAACCTGGTTCCCACAATTGCAGAGACATTCCTGAGGCAGTATCTCTGGTTCAGGTGGGGCATGCTGAATAGGAGTCGCCACTGACTCACCACTCCAGAGTTCAACTTTGGGCCTATCCTTTACCCAGATTCTGGCAACTGACTTCCTGGTCCTGAGCTTCACAGACTTTAAACTAAGTGCTCCTGGTGTCTCGTAGCAGACCTTTGTGTTCCAGGAAAGAGGTCTTCATCCTTGCATTGTTCTTTTCAGTGCTGTAGACCACATCTAGGGAACCAAAAACCAGACAGTTAAATTTTCTTTTGTAATTTCAGAGTACCCATATCATTCAAAGACTTCCAAAGGCATTCTCTTTGCTTACCATTCCTTCTCAGTCAAGGTGATCTATGCTTTTACCTTCATTACTTCTGGTTCCTCAGATCTCTCGACAAGCCAACTGTCTATTCTCACCAGGAACAGAAGAGCAAACAAGTTGCTAAGATTGCTTTTTCCGTTCTTTCTGTCTTTTTTTTTTTTTTTTTTTTTTTTAACCACTCCCCAACTGTTCTCATTCACCTTCTTGCCATGGCACTGTTCTTCCATCTGAGACAGGAATAATCAAAGATCCCATAGAGGTCAAATAGAAAACTTACACAGCTTTCAGCTGCCATTGTAGTGGAAGCACTCTAAATGCAATGGTAGATGACCTGAAAAATCAGAAGCAATTTTCAGCATGAGAATCATTCAGAGGCCTCTGTGTAGTGCATGGCTGCAGTATGTGCGAGTTCACCACCGCAGCTCCTCAGACGCCTTTCTGCTGACCCCAGGATTACCAGCTGTGATGGTCACTTTGACATATTTACTTACATTACTTTTCATCTTTTTCATAATTTTACATTTTGCCCATGTCCAGCCCACTCCTCCGCCACCACCTCCCGCCCCAATCAGAAGTTCTTTCAAAAGCAGTGGCATTTAAAAAGTGCTAAAACCAAGACAAGGTAACCAAATCTAGAATGATATTAGTATTCTTAAACCAGAAAGCTTATTCCTTCAGGTGATTTGAAAAAAAAAAAAACAAAACAGTATTAAGCCTTATTAGATCAAATTAGTAGCTAAGTACATAAACTACAAAGCAAAACTGAAACATAGTGCAGCATGTTGAATGCAATGCTAAGTGGGCTAAATGAAAGTAAACAAATGTAAATTCATCTTCTGAGATTCACTGGCTGGTTGGTGACTTTTTACATGATCCAAAATTCATCATCTCAGTGTTTTGGAATAATATATATTTAGTATAGATGTGACCCACAAGAAACCAGGAGAGAGAAACTGACAGCAGGATGCTAATTTTTGGTTCTACATACTCACTAAATCGATTATATAATACAAAACTTTGGGAAATGTGCTGAATTGAGTGCAGAGACTTGTTACTGGTTTGTGTCTAGCAAGTTAGATCCAAATACTTAAATTTAAATACAAAGTATTTACAAAAATACAAAGTATTAGTCACGTATGTTAAGCCTCTTACTGTGTGTCCACACCTGAAATTTTGTTGTAGTCTTTTTGCACAAACAAACAAACTAAATAAAAATCAAAATGGTTTAATGTAATTTATTTGAAATGCTTCAAAAAAATTTTAAGGCTATTATTTTTTTAAAAAAAGTCAATATACAGATTCATTCTTTCTTCTCCATCTTTAGACTTTACATGCTTTTTGCTCTTTTTAAACATTTTGCTGAACAGCTTTTATGAAAATAGTTTATCATCTAAGATGCTTTCCTATGCCTTTTCTTTTGCAACTTTTTCCTTTCTCTCGTCTCACTGGCATTCTCATTCAGCTGGAAAAAACGAAGCAGTTGAAATAAATTACAAAGACTGAAACAGAAAAAAAAAGACGACTTTTTTTTAAAAAAAAACTATAAATACAGAAATATGTTCTATAGGGTAAAAATGACATTTTTTAAAAAAACAAAAATACCTTGGTTTATATTGTTTATCATCTTGTCACACTGATTTCTGTAATGTGCATCAGCATATATATAAGATACTTGACACGGTACATTTTCTGTAAACTTGTAGAACACAAGAATGGTTTTGGCAACAACTTTGCAGGTTTTCTACCTCTGTTGTTACAAGTACTTTGCATAGCTTATCTTGTGTCATATCAAGGATCACTTAAATTTATTAATATGTCATTTTCATAGCTTGCCACACAACACTGGCATTATTTCTTATACAAAGAAATAAAATTTTACCCAGAGATTCTTGAAAAGTAACAGGATATTGAACTGTTTTAGACTGCATTTATGTGACTCACCTGCTTCTCATCATAATGAGTAGAGTAAATCAGCCACCAGAAAAAACAGTAATATTTCCAATTACATTATGAGATTAAAAACAACAAAAAAATTTTAAAACAAATCTTGAGAAAAATATAAAGGATGCAATACATCCTAAAGGAAAAGCAATTCCCTTTTTTGTTTAAAATTTCTCTACATAATCCCACATGGTATTTGTAGAGCACCATTCATATAAAATCATCACTTAGCTTAAAAAACAACTACATGTAACTGTAAATGGACTTCTACAGAAAATTAAATGTTTTAACATTGGTTTAGTGGTGTTTAAAAACAACAGTGGAGGTCAGTGGAGTGCAAAATGCTGAAGAGGGCCTATTCACAAGCAAAGGCTTCTTTCCATTCTTATCCTGCCTGGGATAAAATAGACACACACACACATATATATATATAAATATATATATATATGGCACTGAAAGCAAACTACCAGCTTATTTACAAATACCCAGTATTCTCAGCATTTCATTTAATTCAGTGCTAGCTATAGCAGTTTGGTTGGGTGTGGTTGGTTTTGTTTCAGTTAACTTTTTTTTAGCATCATATGCTTTGATAAACAAACCGTAGCACTATGCTGACCACGTTAACCCACCCGATTTTAGTTAAATTGGGTTGCTGGATCAAGGACACTGCTTCATTTTGAAAAATTAATTCCTAAAGAGACACTGTTTAAATGGCCCACTGTTTATAGTTCTTTTTGATTTAATACCACAAGAGTTCAGACAGTTTATTGCAAGGTGTTTTCTTTTTTTTTCCAATAAACTAATTTTTCCTTCCATGCCTCTACAAAAACTTACTATTCTTCATACCCATCTTGAAACTCCATATAAAGTACACATCTTCAGCTGCCCCACTAAAGGGCAAATAAAGCACTTTTTAAATTATGAAAAGACCCTTTTTGTAATGCGTATATAAACAGTAGTTTAAAGATTCTGTTTACAGCAGGACATTGAGAATAACTGGCCAAGTACCTCTTTCATCCATCTTGCATGTTTATGGAACACAATCACAGGACATGAGTTGCAAGAGATTCCAGCTTATACAGATTGGCAGTTACAGTACTACACTCATAGGGTACGAACACAAGGACTGCACTGACATTGTCACAAAAAATGTTTTAAAAGTGCTTCTCCAAATGGTTCCATGTATGGAATGCAAATACTGTACAGGTAAAAGACAGATTTTCTTCCATGAACTGTAAGTTTCTGTCAAATATTGGTTTCTATTTGCTTTTCATTTTCGGAAGAATTTGTCTGTTCCATATGTTCACAGTCGATGCTGATCTCGCTGGTGTCCATACTACAGTCTGACTCACAGTCTGATTGGTCCATTTGCTCAAGCATGGCTTCTGCCTGGGGTACTCTGCTTCCATTTGGTGACAACAGAAAACGTGCCTCCGAGTTCAGCACATCAGCTTTGCCTGCACATGTGATTTTTTCTTTGGCCTGGCGGATACAGTTAAGCCACTGTTGCTTGTTGAAGGAGTCATTGGCTTGGAGTGAGTGAGTCTGGCTTTGAGATCCATTTTTGAAGCTGACTCTAAAGAAGTTTTTGACTGAAAGGAACAACATATATAAAAACACAAGATGCTTTCACTGCATGGATTTTATAATATATAAGTATATATAAAATAAAGGAATCTGCACAATCTTTGACTTACGGTGTTTTCCTGCCAATACTGCATTAGACCACAGAGGAGTCTAGGTATTTCCTTGGTTTGTGGGGGAAGAACAAAGAACACCACAAGCACTTCTAATGCTTTCTTATTGCTGCATTAAACAATTTTGGTTTTGTCATGCATGAGCTACCTCTAATGCTTTAAGTGAATCAGCAGGATTAAGGCTTCCCCCACATTTCAGCACCTCTCCTCCTACTTCTCTGCAAAACAGATTTCCAGAACCTTCACTGAATACCGTGTCTAGTTTCAGCTGGAGATTGCCTCATATCTTCCACTCCCTTCATTAATAAAGCCAATATACATAAAATCCCCTGAAAGTTTTCACAAGGTAAGTGAGATTCAAAGGACCCTTGTAATAGAAACAAGCATCTTTATAATATGCTTAATTAGAAGGACACTATCTCTTGATATTACTGAGTTATGCTGCAGTCTTAACACTAAACACTACATTAATTGTCATCTGAAAGACGTAGTTATGGAATAGAAATTCATGTCTCCATAATACAAGGAAAGTCATAACAGCTAAAGCTTAAGATTTCAAAATATACTTGTGCTTCTAATTTTGTGGTCTTGCCAGTACATTCTACATATTCTCCCCTTCTCAGTTCAGAGCAGGAGCAGATGTGCAGAGAAATGCCATTATCAATCAGCTGTGAGAAACTATGTAAAAGAAGCAGGTTACAACATAATAAACTGTTCTGAAATACAAATCAACATGTTGGATACAGTTAATATAAATTTTAGAGACAACATTCTGATGCATCATTGGCAGGTGCCTTAAGGTTATAACGGTCCTATATGAGCAAATAAAAGTGCAGCCATACTTCTCTCGTTGTTGCTGAACGCCCCACGTATGGATCCCCCCAGCCGCACCTCCCCGTCCTGCAGGTCTTCCAGCACCAGCTCCCGCACGGGCATGGGCTGCCGGTAGAGCTGGTAGCAGAGCTGGTCGTTATGGGCCACAGCGCGAGTGATCACCAGCACTTCTTCAAAAAGGAAGACGTGCAGTTTCTGTTAGAAGTTAAACAAAGTATTATTCCTTGTTTCAGAACGTCGTTAAACTAAATTTATTTAAAGTAGTGCATTATAACCTTGTGTTTTCAACAGCTGAAATAAGGATTCCTGTCTTCCCACTATTTAAGCCTTACAGTGCAGCAGCACAGTTCTAGTTAAGCTTTTAGTGTTAAGGCCTTGAAATGTGCATGACCTTTCAAAGCTCTCTCTCCAGCAGCATGAATATACTTATTTTTCTTTCTGACACCCACTTTAACTTTCTGTACTGCCTGTGTTACTCAGAAACAAGCAATCTTATTCAAATATTTTCAAGTGAACAGTTAGGAGCAATCTTTTTACAATCCACACACTGCTCACAATCAGCTTGAAGCCCAGCAAATTACTTTTCCTCCTAGGTGGCACGAGTCACCTGTTATTATCTTTAAATTATGTTCCTACTCACATTTTGAAATCTCCAGTGGCTTCCAATAATAAACAAACTGAAATTTTAAATTAATTTCCCTTGATACCATGCATTTAAATGCTTTTTTTTTTCACTGCCAGAATTTTCCTTCCAATCATAAGTAACTGTTCTTTGCTTCTAAAGTTTACCTGACTCTAAATCTAAAGACCCAGTATCTGTTGTTTTAACACAAGATACATCTTCAGCTCCATTTAGCTCACCGTCCTATCTTCCAGTAGCTCATGCTTGCAGGAAACTATAACAAAAGAGGCAGTTATAGCAGAATAATTTCCCAATAAGCCTTGGCAGTCTTCTGATATTGGAAAAAGTCCATCTTAATTCCATTTTTCCAGATGTCTCATTTTACATCCATTAATAGTCCACTTTTCTTCCATTTGTGGCTCTCTAAGTCTTTGTAGGACACATACCTAAACTTTTTGTTTGTTTCTTATTCTGCAGTGCTGTCATCTTTTGTATTAAAAGTAACTCTATGCAGAGTCTGGTAAAGAATCTAGCCATTACGTGTTTCAGTTTTTATGTTTGACATACGGCTACTTCTTGTATGAATGAAGCATGAAAGAATGCAAAAAATGTGAGAGATTAAATATTTGGGGTGTATTCAGGTATGGATATTTGCTTCTTTAGTAGGGTTGGTTTTGTGTTTGGTTTTTTTTCAATATAAAATGTGCAGTAAAAATATCTTTTTTATTTTGAAACTCTGTTTTCAAACTATCATCCACAAAATGTTGCAGATTCTTCATAATGTAAAGCTTTGTCATGGCTGATGCTAGTGGAAGCAATATGAACCTCCTTTTGGTGGTGACATCTCTTATTTGCTGCCAAAGCTAATACTCTGTAATAACAGGTGTGGAAAAGGAGAGTGATAGCCTCAGGATATAAACGATGTGATTTTCACCCCAAATCAAGGAAACACACAAACATTAAAATATCCCACACCATCAATGGTATTCAAGGAACTTATCATGTGGAAACTGCCCCAAAATGCTGTGGAATGCTAAATACAGTTAATCAATTGAAAAGAATTAATTATATATTTAATGTTATGCTACCAAAGGCAGGCAGGGGTAGTGTGGATGGAATAAAATTCACCAGAAAGACAAAAATTACCAGATTCTTTCTGCTAGTTTGCTCTATATTAACTGCGTGCCTGATCTTTATTAGATGAGCGACAGAACAGCATCCATTTCAACTTTCCATCTCAGTTGTATGCTAAAACATGATCCTTCTATTGTATGAATACACTACATAGAAGCACTCCCAATGGTGAAAAATGCATTTAGAATCCTCCCTACTTTGTTGATTTTTTTTAATAAAACTGTCATAAACTCAGTTAATGAAAGAGACATTTTTCATTGTTTATTCATTCAAAATTTCATATTGTTTCTATTTAAACGGGGGGGGAAGGGGGAATCTTAAGAACGAACGGTTTCTATTAATACCTCTACTAAACTATGTGCTTGGGTTTACTTGTGAAAACTCAAACCTCACCTTATGACACATCAACACCACAGACTCCTGGAGACTGGAATTTGCAGTATCAAATATCAGATTTCTTTGCTAAATAAATTAACATTGACTTCAACAAATAATGAAGTAAAACATTTTTAATAACCACAGCCTTTAACAGATTTAAAATTTGTTAGTATGTTTTTTGTGCCATTACAGACATTATTGTCATGTCTCTGGGACCACAAATGTTTCTTACTTGCCATTTTTTTTTTTTCTGCAAGTTTTACTGAAATTTAACAAGTTTACAGTTTAGCCAGGATATTGTTAGGTCCCCTTAAGAGACAGAGACACACATAAGCTGATTATCTCCATACACAGATCCTTCACTACTAACATAAGTTGTTAAAATAGTCAACTTCCTATGTAGGAGAGTGATGTTTCTGTATGTATATTCACAGCTTTTTTAGCTGTCATGCAAAATGAAGATATCTTTCAAATCTATGACAAAATATTTATTCCTTACCACGCCCCTGCTGTTCTTCAGTTCACCATGACAACATACAACACGTGAATTATCAATCAATGAATCCCTTTGGCCTTCTTCAAGATAAATAAGTCTCTCTTTGTAATACTGGCATTCAGATTCACCAGTCTTCACATTGATTTCAGCCACTATGCCCTGAATTATATTCATCTACAGAAAAACAATTTAAAGCACATGAACATTACACAGTCTAATATTCAGAGCTATATCCTAACAGTCTGAACTGTAACTTCAAGAAAATACATTTTAATTTACAGTATATTTTTCATTAATTCTTAAAAAAGTTCTATTAGAGTATTAATATTAGCAACAGAATTAAGCAGACTACAGTGTACAAAGACACTTTAGTTTGTCTTTATCATTGCTTCTAAAAATGGCTTAAAAATCTGATATTTATCTTTTCATATCAAATGAAAATAGGCAGAATTAAGATAAACAGATGTAAGAAATACAAGCAGAGATGTGTTTTACTCAGCTGAAATGTGCCAATAAATGACACAGGACAAATAACCTGCCTTAAAAATATTTCTTCAAAACAGATTGTAGTTCTCTGAAAACTGCTGCATTGTATCAGATAACAAGAAACAAGAACTATCAAGATCCTTATTCTGCAAAACATGGAAGCAGCCCAGAACCCTAAATTCTTAACTTCAGCTCATTATGAAAGTTACCCTATGAAAACAAAATTAATTTCATTTTACAATTCCACTCCTTGCATATACCTACAATTTTACAATTAGAAGTAATAATTATCTTGCCTTTTTACTTTAAAAAACCCATTAAAATCGAAGTTTTGCCTTTTCTATAAAAACACACTCCGTATCTTGAACTTCCTTATACTACACAGTCTTTAAGGACACTGAGAAACTTAAAACATAGATCTTCTACTGGGCATGTAGAAGTTCTGTTGATTTTAGACAACTCTAATAGTGAGCATAGGTTACTTGGATCAATGAAATTCCTCTGTTAAATAACTAGAAATGAAACAGGGGAAGGGACTGAGACATATGTGCCCAAACAGATGATTCAAGAATCTACTGATCCCAGGAGATCTATCAGAGTTGGCCCAGTGTGCTTGCAGCAGGTTGTCAGAGAGGAAAACAAATACACTTGATGAGCCTAAAAGTGTTAAGAGCCAACCACAGAGTAATTTCTGTTTCCTACTTTAACTTGGCAAATACAAAATTTATGAAATACATTATTTTAAAGACAGTGTTCTGCTGAAGCAGAATACCACAAAGCTATATAAGGCTATTGAAATACCAAGAAAAAAAAATCCTGATTATATTTTATTATACAACTGCCAAATACAAGTACTGGAGGAAAGCATTTAAAATTTTATCTTTAGATGATATTACCAGACATTACTTAGAAAAGCAAATGTCAGAAATAAGCAGAAGAATTCTTTGAGATATTTATGCATTTTATTTGGGTTTAAAAGAATCTGCACAAGAGGAAAATGAACCTTACAGATTATATCTAAATGAGAGTGTATGCAAACTCTGGACTTAAAACACCATTCTCCAATTTTGCAACAGAGAAGTTGAGCTGAGCAAGGGATTTGGGGAAGGAACAGCAGAACCATAGTGGTCAGGTACATGTGTTTTGAAACATGTACTTTAAAAAAAAACCCACGGCTAATCTTCATATAAGTACTGACATTTCCATATGTTGCATAGCGCCATACCTTAGTTCATTAATAAGCTAAGAGTGCTATAGTTTCCTAAAAAAATCCCGAGCCCAAGAGTAACTCACAGCTTCTTCAAGGTGCTGCTGATCTGGATGATCATTTGGTGTGTGTCTCAAAATTTCTCTGAGTAGTAATGGGTATTTAACCAAACGGCTTCTTGGGATGTCCAGGAAATTCCACAGGTCCAGTTTGCGACTAAAAGGAGACTCCAAGCAGCGCTGCAGGAAATCTTGCACTCTGTGGTCTTGTTTCTTGTGATCCAGTAAAGCTTTGGCTGCTACTTGATTGCTGCAGTAGCTATCATAGGAGTTTAGGCACGGAAGCTGAGGAAAGGAATAAATTATTTTGCAGCTGAAACAAAGCACAGTTTGCTGCATTGAAAGTTTCAAATGATTCAGGATATCAGAACTCATGCAGAGAATCTTTTAGCTGGAAATCTATCCACCATTTATTGACGATGTTTCCAACATATATAAGCTTTACAGAGGTCCTCTGACCACCTCGTTCATCATTTAAATAATTTAGAAACACTAGCTCGGCTCTTAGCTGCTAGAGATCTCCAATACTATTCCAAAACTTTAAAAATATCCATGACTTAAAATTGAACACTACTTAGTGCCATGTATCCATGCACAAAACCAGTTATATTATCATACAATTATATGTAAAATCTTCGAAGGAAATTAGACTTGGATATATTTGGACCAAGAGAATTTCACTGGTGTTCAAACACACCAGAAAATAAGTATGTTTAAAATTACTTTATGCAAAGAAAACCAGATTATTTTCAATTTATTGTTAACTATCTGCATTACATACCAGTAGTGATCGTGTTTCTCTTGTTTACAGACCACTGTTTCAGAGCTGCTAAATATGTTATTACCTAATTCCTTAAAAATTTCAAGCCCTTTTATTAATTAAATATTTCGCATCTCCTGAATAGCAAAAGCTTTAAAAGAAATACGCTAGTCTAAATATTTTCATGGGAAAACTCTGAAAAGGCAAAATATTCCATTGTGTCTCTAAATAGTTGCCTAACCTTTTAAAAATACTTTGAGAATGTACTTTTGACATGTTATGCTAGATATGTGAAGTGCTGGGGTTTAAACCCCTTGCCCTGAATAAGGGTTGGCATATGGATGATGTCCACAACCAGGCAAGAAATACCCTCCTGATTGGTTTTCACGTAGGGTCTGGCCAGCCTTGGGTGGGAACTGAGTAGGGGGTCACCACCAGGTGCCCCCAACTACCACATGAACATCCTGTCCTGCCCCCAGAGTAATCACATAAGAACTGACTCTGCTTGCAGTGGGTTTTGGGAAGCCTACCTACACAGTACATCTACTGTGTAGGGATTCCAGTTATCGGAAGGGCTCCCTGACTGTTCAGAGCCAACAGAGTTCCCAGGAACGGCAGGGCAAGACACAGACAGAAGGAACTATGAGGCTTTCTCTGGGTGATTACTATATGATTGGACTGATTGCCTGGCTTATTCCAGCGCCCGGGGCTTGGTATCTGAGTCAGCTCGCTCCCTTCTTTGCATTATGCGCCATGAGTGAATGTATTAATCTGTTCATTCCTCCAGCTGTTGGCCACCTTAGATCTCTTATGTATAATTTAAGACCGGTGGAGGATCTGGCTATTGTTTTCCCCATTCATAATAATAATATCCTTCTTTTTTGAGCAAGTGGTCAGCAAAAGAATATGGAAAGGAAATCGTCTGATAAGAACTATGTTGCAGTTCCAAACCACGTTAATTAAAACCTCTGCCTTACCCAACCCACAAGGATATGGCCAACACGTTCTGTTGATCCATCAGGTTTCCTGACTTCTTGAAGTCGTCTAAGAAGATCTGATCATGGTTAAAAAAAAAAAGAAGAGAAACTTCAATTAATGAATCAGATGACTATAAATCTAAGTGCAATAGTACTGTGGACAATGACTATTTGAGCTTTACCTTCATGCAGAGGAATTAAAGAATCCAGTGTTCCAAAAATTTGGTTCAACTCTTGCTCTGTCATTATAGAAAGTTTAAGCATGGGGTCATGATAAGCCTGAAAAGAAAAAAGAGGGCTCTCTAGTTAATGTATCATCAGTAGCTGAAAAATTAGTGATAGCATTTTAAGCTTCCTATAAGTAAAATCAGACCAATTGCTGAGAATATTGTAAAGTTTCATAACCATACCTTAAACTACCAGTTTCATATTTTAAAGAAAAAAATTATGACATTTATAAGAAAGAATAGGAAAATGGGAACATTTTGGTTCCCCCCTCCTCCCCCTTACTGTCTTAGCAATTTTAAAAAGCAAGAATTATTTTAAAAGCAATACAAACCAATGATTACTGTTTATTGTGGGTTTTTTTAAAAAAAAACCATACCTTTTTTGCTAACTTCAGATCTTCTATCAAGTCTTCTTCTCCTTGGGAAAGTTCAAAGATAGCCTGTAAAAAAAGACACGAATAATAGAAAGTATCTTTATTTGTTGAGTTGATGTTAATAGTCTGAACAGTTGTCTTAATTAGACATAGCAAAACGTCTAATGTTTTTCTGTTAAATCTAATTACAAAAATAAAGCTTTATTCCATAGCTACAAATCCTGTGTGGTATTTTTTTAAAACAGAGCTCTATCAGACTGTTCATAAAATCCTTATCAGTCACAGAATTAATTTTTTTTCCAACAGATGTGTGTCCAGATGGGGGAGCTATCATCAGTGTGATATTGTGACTCATCTCTATCTTAACTGTTTATATAACTCTTTGCATAGGAGTTTGTTGTGTTCCATTTTAACAAATGCAGCAGTAGAAGTTCTAGGTTGTCTAGTATGTAGACAACAGATCTTTACAAACATCTCTTTGGTCGTGAGCCCTTTGATTTTGATACCAGTTCAATTATTGTTAGAAGGGCTGAGTGCTACTTAACTTGTTGGCTGATGTTAGTTACTTCTCTTGAAACAGATGCGAGACTTGAAAGCTGGTGGATTAAAAATAATGACCACTCTAATACATTGGTTTATCAAAGTACCATTGCATTTACTTATTTTATTATTTCATTCTAAACTAGGGTACAGACACAGTTAGTATTTTGGTCAGTTAGAATTACTGACTTTACAATCAGAGCTTGCAGCCTGCATAGATCATGGAAAAATATCTTCAGCTGGTGCAGCTTCTCCTAGCTCAATAATATGCATACATGGAGGGCTAGCCACTGTGCGAGTCAACCGACAGCGCTCGCCTGGGAGAGTTTCAGACATTCTGTTGAGGCATGCAGTGTAAGAACCAATATAAGGCAGAACCCTCATACAGACCTTCCTGGAATACAGCTCATTTATCTAGGCTCTATGAAGGGTCCTGGCTACTGCTTCAAGACAGTAATGACTGTTACATTATGCCATTTCTACGGTTTGTTTCTCAATAAGCTGCCTTTGAAGTTCTCAATATTAAAAGCTGCTTCCTATGGATTCTTGCACAACATTAAAATCTGCACAACACAAGCAATGCTTGATGTTATTGCTGTTTGGTTTATGACTCAGTCCCTGAAGTGTTCGCAGAGAGACTATTATACACTTTGTTGATACTGCTAGAAATTTCTTTGGGGAAAAAAAATTCTTGACTCCGCAGGAGCTCTGTTATTGGCTGTAACACAAACTATTTAGAATTTGTCATATACAGCACATTAAAACCACAGACACACTCTTTTGCTTTGGAAGATACATATTTTGATCAATTTTCTATTACTGACAACTTCCTCGGACATGCTTTTCCAACAAGGGAAATGATTGTGCATTTCTGTGCATGTGTATCACTTGATGAATACCTGTTCCTGAAATAGCACAGTCCTCATTACTAGACCAACAAAATGAAACATGAAAATATTAACCATCACTACAGAAACTGTCATACAGAACATGTACAGACATGCAGCCAGTCACAGTAAAATATACCTTAGTAACTTCACACATATTATGGAAATATGGTAAGATGGTTTTAAAAAAGGACATATTCATCTAATACAGCTTGAATTATACAGATGAGGGATGGAGTTCTGCTTCTGATGGAGGTGGTGACATCCCGTATAATTTCAAGAAAACTTCAAGTGCTATCCTAATCCCTACTAACATTCCTCAGCTCTGTGCTTTGAAGATGACATTTGAACATTAAATTCATAGAATGGAAAAAAAAAAATTATACCTCTTGACGCTTGATTTCTTTAGATGTAAGCATGTGATTGACACAAACATCAAAGGTCTCACTCCACAGTTTGCTGTCTCTCCGCTTTGTGTTAGCAGGGGGCATATTCCGAGACCATGGCCGTGGACTGACCAGATCCGGGCGACTGTCACTACGGAAACTGATAGAACGCTGGAAATACACAGAAGTATAATTTTTATTGTTAAAACAGTTTATCATTACAGATCTTTATTCCTAAGGAATGAATATATATAGATCTATACAGCAAACAAACGTTACCTAATTAGTTTTTACTGTGAATTTAATAGCAAAGTTTGGCACTGTAATTTAAGATAAATTATTTTAATACAGCCTTATGAAAGGCCAGTACTTCCATTCTTGCAGTGAACTACGCCCACATCCAGTTCTCAACAGGTTTAAAACTGTACAATGCATTCATATAGCATGCCACAAGAATGAACTACAGGGATAACAGCAGAATAGTCCCAACACACTAAGCCAACTGCTCAAACACAAAGTTTAAACTTCATGAACTGACAGGAATTATTCACGCATTACACATCTGCCTCACCAGACCCCTAATACTTAAAAAATTAGAGTTAATGCAAATTTTAGAGACTAAAATAGTATGAATACTTTTTTGGTTCATTTCGAAAAAAAGATTCAATTTTTAAACAGAAAATTTGGAAAGGTAGTACAGCAAAATCTGCTAGATAAACTTCTTTTGTGTATCAACTGGAAGCCAACAGAATTGTCAGGCTTTATTCTGTGGGAGGGGTGGGAATGTTCAAAGATGTATGTACTGAGAAACAATAGGTTCTGCATCAGGGATATCAGATGAAGACAGTGAGACAGCCCTTCAAAACCTTTTACCTTAGTGTCTTGCTACCTGATAGTAATACTTTTTTTTTTTTTTTTTTTTTTTTTTTTTGGTAAACTGTCAGAATCATGAAAGATTTTATTGGTATAATCATTCCGGATATGTTCATAACCAGGATTAAATAATTCATCCTATAATGCTCTAACTGACCAAACTCATTTTGACACATGGGAAAACCCTTTCAGCTGGTAACATCCTGCCTATTCAGATGTAAAATGATGTCAAGAAGCTAATTCACATAGAAAGGTGTGAAATGGGTATCTGACTGAGGAGAGAAGAACAATCACATTATATTCAAAGAAAAGTTATGTCTTAATTTAAATTTTAATGTTTCTGACAAGCAACAAACCAGATTCTTCTCACACCACTTGCTCCTCCTTATTTCTTAGCATTTGAAGAAACATCCTATACAGTCAGTGCGTGCTAGCAACTGCTGAAATACCAGTATTGTGTTCTGCTACTATAGAATCTTTATTAATATTTCTGGAGCCTGTAAACTCATTGTGTGTACGACCATCTCTGTATCTATTATGTGATCTGATCTTAAACTTCAATAAAAACAAGTTAAATGAAACTGAGTTCTATTTGCCTGTAGACTACTAGAAAGAGTTCAGACTAAGGATGGATACTTCATGCCCTTACTGTGCTATCTTGAAAAGATTCCTTTCTTGCTTCATTAAAATTAGAAGCTTCTTCCTGAGGTCCTACTTCTGAAATGTCTCAAGTATTTCACGTCGTTGAAATGCTCTACATTTTTGTTGTCATTTAAAACCTGCCTTACATAACACAATCATCTTTCAATTGCCCTGGGTAAGAATACTTAAAATAAGTTCTCTTCATTTCCAGGTTGAAAGCAGCATATAAAAAGTACAATATTTGAAATTCTCCTCCAAAGATAACAGCCCATGAAATACAGACAGAGCCTGTAAATACAATGTGTTTTTAAAATATCAGAAGACATTATATAAGTAAAAACTGTGCCTTTCAACAGAAGCCACTCTGAGCCCTACTTGGACATGATAAAACCTCTAAAAATAAACACACACAGCTATACATACAAACCTTCCAGAACTTTGCAAGTCAGGTGGAAGTCTTCCCTCAAGAGTTAAGAAAAAGAAATACTTGCCAAACGACATGCTTAATGTACACTTGTTATAATGTTCAGTCACAGAATCCATTATTTTCACATGCAAACGGAAAGATTAGGGAAAAGAGGCAGGTGTGCTGCATCCACAAATCACCAACCATGAAAATGAAAGCAAGCAGTTGCCATTCCATGCCCCAAGATGGAATGTCCCTTTCCAGTATATAGCTCCTGTTTTTTTAAAGGAATGTTTTATGTTGAATGAAGTACTTATGATGAAAAGCACCACAGAGACTGATTTTTAAAGGAAATGCCTTGATCTTGAAACCTTTTAACAAAGGCATATATAATGTTATAAACTGGTATGCACCCATAACAGCAAACTGAAATTACAGTGTTTTGAGAAAATGAAGCTTTCATATCCCTTGACAGTAATTTTTCTTTATGCTTGCTGCATGATACTGTTCTCTACAGCCCGATACAGTCTTCCATTGGGCAGAAGCTGCAGAAAAAGGCAAAGAGACTCAAAAGGAAATAGAATTCCCCAAAATCCTGCTTGCTTACCATCTTTGCTACCTGGACACAGTTAAGTGCAGATTAAATTGGGTTCTCGCATACATCAGCCTTTTAATTAAGCATACAAAGTGTGCCTTGATTAATAAATAATATTGGGTTGAGGGTATTTATTAGTGGAAAGGGACAGAAAGGTTTAGAGGTGTTATTTAACAATAATGAGAAATTTCACTTCAAGAACAAGTTGTTACTTTGTCTGGTGTGTTTCCCTCTTTTATACACTAACACAACAAAGGCAAAAACACTGACTGCCTTATCCTGGTACACTGAAATTGAGTTAGGCCAGGAATCACAAGCTTGGATTCCAAACTGAAGTCTATTTTAAGATACTGTTTTCTCCTTTGCATACATTATAGAAATTGGCATGTAAAGGCATTAAGAGAAACTAATGTATCACCACGGTAATACTATTCAATGCTAAAATAAATACTTTGTCCTTTGAGAGTCAAGCATACTTGAATCACCAATGCTATAACAGACAATATAAACCTGATATATCCCCAAAATAAAAAAATTGTTTCAATAAAACTCTCTGATAGTAAGTGTAAAGATCAGTTCAATATCTCCATTCTACTACTTTACCTTTTTTTTTTTTTTTTTTTTTTTTAAAATAAACAGATGCATTTCAATTTAGTGGATTAAGGCCCCCACCTGAAGTTCTACAAGAAACTTTCAAGGTTTTAATAATCAAGTTTAAAGGTATGCTGGTATCTTTGGTTGGTACTTGCCATGACGTTTGGGGCAGGGGGGAAGAAAAAGGGGAAAAAAAGAAAAAAAGTCATGTGGTAGAATCCCATGAAGTTTTCGTAGGAATGTCTGTCAAGACAGCATTTCTACTACATCGCCAGTCTTTTAAAAATATTTTCTTAGTTTCTGCCTTCCTTAAAAAAACATGTCCACCATACTGCTTAAAAATTATGCCCATCTAGGACTATCAAAATTCTCAGATAAATCCAAAGACTAGAAGGGCAGGGAAAGAATCCAGCCACAAGCCAATTCTGTTTACCGTATTTATCTGGCTGCTACAAGATGGTCACTTCGTTAGTGCAAAGGGTCCTGACACTGATATTCATTCAGGCAACTAACAAACCTTCATTTCAGTTGCAGCAAAGACAGCAGCTTCACTCACTGCGAAAAGGGCACTATAGATCCAAGTCCTAGCATTGAAACTGCTGTTAAAAAGTGTTTTCTTCTTAGGATTTTTTTGAAATTTCCAATGTCCTAAGACAGATAAAAAATAGCTTGGACTCTATACTTAAATTCAGGACACACTAATGCAAAGTGAAGTTGCAGAGGAAGCTAGCCAGACTAATCTGTCTGTTCAACATCAGCTGGAGTTCTTTTTCTGATTTTGCTTTCAGCTTTTAAGCTGAACAGCACAGCTGTGAATAAGACCAAGCAGAAACAAGTGGATCATCACAGTCATTACTCTAGCTTGATATAGACTGAAAATACAGCTATGAAAATAAAATGGTTTTCCAGGTGGATAAAAAAATAAGGATACCTGCTTAGCATTTGGTATCCTGCAGATATACAGACTCCATCACAGATGAAGCTAACAGCATTAGTCAGTGTACAGTGCTCTGTGCCAGAACCAGTGACTACATATAGTAGGAAAAAAACCAACCACCACCCAGAAATGAACCTGGAAAAACCCTATC
Organism: Merops nubicus; assembly: GCF_000691845.1. Classification (NCBI taxonomy): domain Eukaryota; kingdom Metazoa; phylum Chordata; class Aves; order Coraciiformes; family Meropidae; genus Merops; species Merops nubicus. The sequence goes on from NW_008609215.1 coordinate 24,043, forward strand.
TGCTTTGTTACTTTGAATACTTGTGTAAAAGTATTGACAATAATGTGCAAAATTGTAATAAAGTTAATAAATTGACACAAAAATATCAAATCTCTATAATCAATAAAATATGCAAAACAATGAAAGTTGCTAAGAAAGTATCTTAAAAGATACTCCACAGATCTCAGACACAGAGGTGTTTCTCTTCAGGCTGCATGCAGAAAGTCCATTAATATAACATGGAAAGTACACATACAGAGGTAAGGAAAATTATGCACAATAAACTTTTCCCCTCTTACATGTATCTTTCATTCAGATCGAATATATTTTAGGAGGTTTGTTTGAAATGGCATAAAAGAAACTCATCATTTTCTCATTCTTTTATTGATGCTGTTAGAGCGGTCTTTTTGGATGAACGCTCTGTTGGCTTTGTTCTATTTTCTTCCAGAGGAAAAAGTTTGTTTTGGATTTTATGGTGATGACAGTAATTTTCTTCATTGTACAGATACAGAACATCTAGCAGCAATGCAAGAAGAAACGTGAGTTTTGAGTGAAATAACTTAACAATGAAGATACATAAAAGTTCAACCAGTAAGAAAAATCAACACTTTTTATGGGTGCTACACCAAACAAAAAAAAAATAACCTGCTTTATACTGTTCCAGAAGGCATAGTGACAGCTATGTCAAGAAAAGTAAAACAGCTATACATGCTTCCAAGAATGTTTCCAAATAATCCCAAATGTGGCACCCAAGCACAAGAAAGTCAGTCTTTTTTTGTCCCTATTCTAACGTTGTTGACAAAATCATGTAAGTCAATTTACAGCCAGGTATGAAGGCAGTTTTGAGACATCACCAGTATTCAACACTTTGAAACGGACTCAGCTCTTGGATTTGGAGAACATGCAGGTTGATTTCTCATTGCAACTCCTTCAAGCACATAGTTACTTAGAGGAGAAGTGATTAATAACATCACTTTATAATCTGATTAGCAGCAAACAGTTAATTAAAATATATACTCTTATAATCAGTATGAACAGAGCAAGACTGAAATGCTTGCAACAGTAGGACTTGCAACAAAGCCACCGTTTTCTATGTTTTTGTCTAGAATTTGCCCTGAGACACCATTTATGTAGCTGTCATCTTGGGAAGCTGTTACTACATGCATGAAAGGACAGCTTGTTTTGGATAGTCTAAGTCAAGCTTTATTAAATACAATATTGTGGTGGGCAACCTAGTCTCAAAGGCATTTGCTACAGAAGAACAGCATAGGTACTTAAATGAGGACAACAGCTGTCTAAGGCTGTGAAAAGGGAAATGCCGTGCTCAGAAGCAGTTTAGCCAAAAATTAATTCACTTTCCACACTCCTCACAACTGGAACTAGCAGGCAAATTTTTTCCTGGAGGCAGACTATGGAAGAGATTTATACACCCTGGGGGATACAGGCATCTCTGCTCTAGTCACACTATAGTACACCTTCTGGATCAAACCCAGACTGAGGGGAGTTCAGCCATTTTGCCTTTCCTCTAACCCTACACATGCTGCTTTTCTATTCAGATGTCTGCACTTTCCAAATCGTAGGAACTGAACACAGGAAAACCAATCTTAAAGGAATGCTGTAATAACTGGTTTCTATATAACTACAACTACAGAAAAATAGGGGTCTGTCCCATGACTATTTGTCATAAAACTCTTAGTTATGAAGGTTTTTTTTCTTCCCTCCTTAAGACTGCTGGTAACCTCACTAATGTTCTAATTAAGCTAATCTTGATTAAGTAACATGTCTAGAATTTTTATATTTCCGCTCAAAGAAATCAGTCTTGTTAAATAATTTTCTTTAGATCTTATACATGTCATCTTCTATGAATTGTTTTAAAGAGGAAACAGCTTGGCTTTCTAGGCCAGACCCTCAGCAGTCTTGCAGCTCCCAGCTGTTTGTCACTCATAATAACTATCAGGAGGCTGAGCAACCAAATGTTTTGCAGTCTCTAGGTCTGAAGGCACAAATACTTCATATACTTTGTAAGTTCCATTAGTCTCGAAGCAAGGTAAATATTACACACCAAATATATAATACAGAAACTGCAACTGCAAAATTATTTTATCTCTAAACAGCTTTTAAGATTTGCTTGCCCTTTATTAATTTTCAGCAGCAGCTTTGGAAAATTACATTTTTCCAATTGTTCACGAACTCTTGTTTAAGTAAGGTTAAAGTTCACAGAAAGAAATACAGCAGTCCTGTATGACTATACAAAAGAAAAGCATTTTCAAAGAAACCAACCAAAATTAATAGAAAGTGTCGTGAAAACTCTGTTAATCAAATTTAAAAAGCAATTGTAATCCTTTAGTATAACAACTTACGTGCTACAGGTGCAATAGGTTTTTTTACTGGTAATTAAAGCCCATTAATTATCTGGACAGAGAAGTGTTTTGAGGTGAGAGTTGTGAGTTTTAAAGTTAACTGTAATCAGAAGTTGCCTAGCACATTACAGTGGTGCATGTGCGTGTGCCTCTGTCTGTGTGTCTCTGTGTGTGAGTGCTCCCCCTGAGCAGGGCGGGTGCCCGCGGCCCCGCAGCTGCTGCCCTTACCTGAAGTGTCTGGCTGAACCGCCTTAGCGGGGTGGG
>NW_008609215.1:26676-38434 GCF_000691845.1 Merops nubicus
GCTAGTGATGTCACTCTGGAAAGCGGCTTGACCCGTTTGGTACTGGGCTCCTGTAGGAGGGGGAAGAGGGCAAGGGCAGGGAAAAAAAATGGAGGGAGCGTGAGCATAATCGGATAAACATTGCTAACAGTTTTGCTGATTTTCCTAACAAAGCATTTGTAAAAAGCCAGTTTGTAAACTTGGTATATGATTAAGGTAATAAATAAACAAAAGCAGTTTTTAACGCTGACAATGATACATTACTATTGGCTGGTACATACAGGTCCTGGCAACAGCTGAAAAATGTGACGGAGAAGCTGGTGCGGTTAGAAGAAGGGGAAGGGAGGAAAGCAAAGAGAAACAACCATTTTGTTAGCTCATCCTCAAATGAGAAAATTGCAGCAGTGCTCTGCAGCTAATGCACGTTATGGTAATCTTGTCATTGAAACGAACACTTTCAATGAAAACAACTCAGTCTGTTTCTTTGCCTCTGGCACTGTCAGCATGTGACTCTATTCAGTTAAAAGTACCTTATCCCAGAAAAAAATTATTTAGACAGAAATCTCTAACTGTAATTGTCCTTTGAGTACATATTCCTACGGAAATACTTATATATACAGGCAAGCATGTTTATATGTATTATTTTTGCATAAAACAGACAGGAAAATTAATCAAAAATCTACCATAAAGCATTACATTTCATGTTTTCCTTTTCATATATGCTTTTAACAACACTGAATACATAACCACTTCAATATAATATGCCGATTGTCCTGCACATTTTTTTCTGAAAGCTAACAGAAATTGTAACACAAGGGAAAAAAAATATTATGGATAAAAATAGAACAGTTACCCTTGGCTTCCTAACCTCCATCTGACACTTAATGGATCTTGAACAGCACATGCAAAAGGCAACTTTTGACAGAAAAAGAGCCAAACCTTCCAAGTGAAGTTAAAAAACTCATCCAACAGCATATTTCATGGACATCCTAAAGCAGTTCATCTTTCTTTTTCAGCTATGCTTATAAAGTTTGTGTAGGCTTGCTATGCTTCCAATTTCCTAGACATAGCTATAAGTAAATGAAGTATCCCTATTATCCTTTTGTTCAGAAATTCAACTCCTTCTGGAAATGATGAATATTTGTCATCTTTCCTGATACCAAAAAAATAAATCTCAGCAGCGATGCTTATCATCTGTATTACTGGCAAGAAAAAAAAATCTCTTCCTTCAGCACAGCAAACAGAGGAAAGGTGAGAAGCAGCTACATATTTAATTTACTTCTCAGCAGGCAGACCTAGAAGTCCATAAATGCCAGCTGAGATGAGGGACAAAGTGTTTAACCCTCTAGCAAAAATGTATTCCATCACATGTGAAACCTGGCATAAAGAATTTTAGCAGCTTAAATCAAGTTACATCCTCTTCTTCACCACTGCACTGCTGTTGATATTTCTCCTTTTTCACCAACCATGTCTTTGACACAGGTTTTTGAAGGAGTATTTTTTTACGTCATTGCAGCACCACTAGCATACTTAACTATAGCACCACCATCCCTACCCCTCAAAAAAAGAAGAAAAATCTTTGAGATTCCACTCTAACTCTTCTCTAACTTGTGGCTCAGCCATCAGCTGTTTCTTTTTTAAGATTATTCGGAATGCCAGTCCTGGTGCACAAATAATATCCCACGGCAGAGCCTGCTTGTTATGAATCGTGCTGCACTGCAGTGAACAGACATGAAGTCCCAGGCAGAGCCAGGCAGTGCTATGCCAGCAGCACAGCTTCTGCTAGCAGCTGTACCTTAGCAGCAGAGATTACTTAGGCATAAATATCACACCCCAAAAGTAAAATCTGGAAATCAAGACTGCATGGACTTTGCAGAAGACAGGAACAGAGAGATTTTAAGGTTAATAGCAAAGATTTATCTTTCTTTACTGCTGTATTTTTCCTGTTTTCTTACATCTTTGCTGCTGTGAGTATGGTCTTTGATTGAAAGAAAAAATTCCTGAAAAAAAAAAAAAACCACAAATCTGACCTATACATCATCATAGCCACATCTTGCTTTCTGAAAGTTAAACACTCCCCATGGTCTTACAGACATTTTTCACACACATTGTGATCTATTCACAATTTTACAGTCTTTCAGTCAGCTTATAACAAGACTAAGCCCATAAGCTCTTGGATAATTTTCTGAGGAGTCTACTAACAGTAAACAAAATCACTAAAGAAGAAAATCTGAATTTCACTGTATCTCTGCATTATTTCTTTTGAGTATGCTGAAAAGAAAACCCTTGAATTAAGCTTCCTAAGTGGTGTTTAAAACAAGGTAAGGAATAGCAAGTCAGTCAGTCTATCTGTATCTAAATACTTCCAAATACTGTGTGTGGCTGCAGGTGAAGTTTATTAATTACTACCCAAAGCCTGCAGGCTGAGCACTCCTTAAGCCAGGATCTGATTTACTCTGCCTGTGGGGCACATAAACCACAGGCAGCTGAGAAAATTGATGCACAGCATCAAATAACCTTGGAGAAAATTAGCCTGAGTAAAAAGAATGAAAATCAACTTCTTTCTCTTGGAGAGTGAAAGGAAGTGAAAAAAAGAAATACCACTTCCCCTTCTTCATGTCAGACAGCACAAAGGCTCTCCAAAACCTGCCCTGTCTTCCAGGCAAGCATGCCTACAGTTGCAGGAGGGATACAGTAGAGCCCCCCGCCCCCCTCCCCCCCAGCCTTTTAAAGCTTCCCCATCCATTTCAAGGGGAAAAAAGGTACAGCAGTGTAATTTTTACTAACGCAAAACCCTACTTGATGCTCCAAGGAACTCCAGTTTCAGTCACCATCAAAACACGCTGAGCTCTCCTAGAGCTTCTTATTTTACGCCACTAGAGGCCAGCACTTCTCCCAGTCGCCAAAGGAAAGCTAGACACTGGGTTGTGAAGGTAAGCCGGCAAAGGTCCCACTTTCTTGTCAGCATCCCATTTGGAATTCCTCATGCACTGTATCATATTCTGATCTCACACTGAAAAATATGATCAGAATTCAAAACATCTAAATATGTAGTTCAAGTTAGGAACTGAATTTTATTAGAAGACATCAGGATTATTACAAGATTCTCTCCAATAGAATTATTAAAGATCATTTCAGAAGTCTGACACTTTACATCTTTACAATGAGTTCTGAAAGTAAATGTTGTTAATCCTAAATTCTTAATTATGGGGAAGGCTTTCTGATACTTCTAACGTGATTTTTACCCTGCATTAGAAACTGTCTGGCAGGACATCGCTTCCATAGCTGGAAGCAAAAACTCATCAAACCTTTGTGTTCCATGTGCCATCTCCCTCAGAGAATTCTAGCAAGAGCCATCGGCACTGAGTGACCCCCTCCACCAAGGAATAAGAGTCTGCATGGGTAAGGCTTTGACTGTGAAATGAAAACACAGCACTATGGGAGCAATTCTGAAACTGTAAGACAGTAACATTGAAACCGAGAGACACTCTGCTTCAGTACTTCTGTTGCACGGTCTACATCTACTCTTGCCTGGACCTCCCCTTTTATCAATAACCTCATTCTCAAGCTGTGTCACCTCTCCAAACCAGCACCACAGAGAAGCTGAACAAACTATTGAGACCAATGGTCTGGACAGGGAAAAAAATTCAGTCAAGCGCATTAAAAAAAAAGTTTTAAACAGATGGTGGTTTTACTCACCAAGGGCTCTGTTCTTTACAAACAACAGAAAGAGGAGGGTCCCAAGCCTCTTCTATTTTATTTATTTTTCAAAGAATAAAATTGTTGCCATTAGGAATTTCTAGTACATGTGTTCATTATTTTACTAATTTGTCTCTGAAAAATGTCTGATTTTCCAGCTAACCAGGGATCCCATAATCTTAAAATGTTCCAGGGTATGCATTTAAGCCCATGGGAATGCAGAACTCTGCGATTTCAGCATGAAGAGGCTCCAGTGAGAACGTATTGTCCAGGTAGAATGAAAATCAGATTCCAGGTCTGTACTTCTAAGTGAGCTCAGACCACTTACAGCAACCCAGAGCCATCACTCCTCCTTTCTTCCGGTCCCCCGCTCGGTTCAGGGAACTCAGAAGCAGGCAGGATTTAGAGGATTTAGTGGCTGGATCAACTTGCAACAACCATCACTTGTCCAGCCTGGGAACAGAGCCAAATTCTAAGACAAAAAATTCAGGAGTTACAAAGTTTTGCCTGACCTTTTGAAGTTGTTAATATTAGTATTAAAAATCATTCCAGAGTTTGGAATTACTAAACGTTAGAGTGCATTTTCAGTGACATAGAGGCTTGCTGAAACAATATGGGAAGCAAGTTAGGTAACAAAAGATCCAGACTACAGTTTGGCAGAGCTTCCAAAATATGGAGCTGGTATATGTGAACAAGTAATGTTAATCTGACAGGGCTTTAAATTTGATATAAGGCTAAATACAGCTGAGGGAAACATGAGTGCAGGAACTTCAAAGGCTGAACAGTCAAGTAAAGTCAAATTAATACCTGACTAGGCTAGAACAAAGAGCAGATGGCTTTTGGAGGGAGCTGTGAATTTGAACTCAAGATGACTTTGGTAACATTTGAATTCAGAGAGCAAAAAACTAAAGCTGGAAACACCATGTATATATGCAGCCTCAAAAAGAACTCTTGAAACTGTGAACAAATAGACAAAAGTAGTAAATGTGTGTCCAAAATCTGGATGGTTCTGGAAACCAGACAGTGGACACTATGTCCTTTTGAGACACTGTATTTTTATCACAGACCTTTCTGTTGAATTCATATGAAGAATTAGAGTAATCACAATGGCATAATCACTGGCTACCTCAGGTTTAAGACAGGAAACTATCAGAAGTTTCAAAGATGCCATGCCCACCATTCTTCTAATTTAGAATGAAGGACACAGTGCTCTAGATTGCTTCATCATTGTAATTTATTACATAGATCATATAGATATGTGTACAACTGTACGTCTCATATCTTCTACATATTAAACTGTAACCTAATGGTTTAGGCTACTGCGTAAGAAAGGAAGGCTCTAGCTTCTAATGTATAACTCTCCAAAAATTTGTTTTCTGCTGTTGGACTGCAGGAAATTGCATAGAACAAGCAGCTACCAGGAAGCCATACTCTTCTGAGTAACTTCTGCCAAATCCCTCTTCAGTAAAATTTAAGTCTTTTTGCCTTGCATAATTTAAAGCGCCACATTTTAAAGATGAGATATGGTCATTTCAAAATGACAAGATCTTGGCAAAAAGATAACTTTTGTATCATTATTTTTGGCTCTAGTACACATGCATTACCATTTAAAAGCCTGAATCTTAGCACAGAGCACCTGCTCCTGGGGCAAGCTAAGAATTCAACAGCCACAGAAGCATATTAAAGGAGAAGATCCTTTGAAAAATTAGGCGTTCAGATTAGTTGCAATGTACTGACAACTAAGTTGATGTTATTTTTATTTCTTCATTAGTGAAACTGGCACCTAATAGCTGGATATATTGTATCCAGTAAAACACTACCCAGATATGAAAGCTTCTAGGAGCCTCTGAGGGGCAGAGGCTAACACTTCACATGCTCCTCATCCACACAATAAAACAACTCATGTATGTGAACAACTAATGCATGTAAAGAATGGAATTTTCCCCAAGTTCAAAGCTGAGTGTCTGAGTGTGTTAAAACCATTTAATAGTATAGATTAGTTTTCTATATATTATCATTGAACATGCATGGCTTAATTATCATACTTGGACAGATAAATTACTCTAGCAAAAGATTGGCTTTAATTTTCTAACAAATGGAAGGAAACAAAGAACTATCCCAGGTTCCCTTTATATTGCCCTAAGAACAGCAGACCCAATGACCTGGATAACACATACTGAAAAGCATTGCGTAGTAGTCTAGGTGCCATATAAAAGGTCTTCACATGCATCAGTACCTCACTTCAAATTTCGTTCACTCTGTTCTCCCAAGTGGCTTAGCCACTGCTTTCCTCCCAGTGAACAGTAAAAGCAAGCCTGTGTTCACTGCTGGTATGATTGTTTTTCCATCTGACTCTCCCATCTCTTATCAGCAACTTCAACAACAGTCTCCATGTCGAGAACTGGTGCTGAATTTGACAAACAAGGGAAAATATCTCCCTGGGGTGTCATTACACTTGTGTCTTCACCTAACCTGCAGCACTGATTGTATTTAAAAACAAACTTAACAAACACTATTTATAGAGACTTTTAATGCAACCCAGAAAATAAGTGCTATATAAAAACTGATACAGGAACTTAGAATTTTAAAATATCAGAATCTAGCCGATAAACCTTCAAAATTAAACTTTTCCCAATCCACATAAAAATCACTGATTGCTAAAAACATCCTAACTTACTGGAGTTCAACAAGTTCTGTTTGGAGATAATTATTTACAGTAGTAATTCTGGATTTGAGGTTGCTAGCATTCTTGACATTTTATAAAAAATAAGGGGTTTGAGTTTTCTCCTTTTTATATACTTTCTATTTGTGAACCAAAACAAACAGGTATCCAAAGCATTCACTCTGTGGTACCGGAGCATTCATTAGTGCAAAATGTTTAACTTCAATTAGTCTCAAAAGAGTTAAAAATCTAATAAATGGAAGACACTATAAATTGAAACAGCACAGTAACCTTTGTTTCAAACCTAATTCACAAGCACTGCCAGCAAACTCAAACAGAACCACTCTGTTTCAGACTTCATGTAACTGGCTAAATTTCCATACTCCTATACTTTAAAGGTTATTAGTTTTTAGTCAGCTTTATAAGGGTAAGTCAACATTTGTCATGGCAGGAAGCCCAACATTATTATTTTTATTAGTCTGCTACTAGTTAAATTGGCCTAGGATTAAACAGCTCTAATAAATGCCCCAAGACCTGAAGTTCAATAAAGAAAAAAAACCAAACCAAACACATTCAAGCTCTGTTCCACAGGATGTTATCAGTATTTAACCTTCAGCGGGATGGGGGGGAAAAAAAAAAAAAAAAAAAAAAAAAGGTTAGTTAAAATAGAAAAAACAACCTATGTTCTCTTAATATAGCAAACAAGCTAAAAATAAATTAAGCCTAGCATCTCAGGCTTTTTGCACCGTTAGAGAGAGGCAAACCTAAAACTAGAACAATATTCTCAATTATAATTTCCATTAATAAAGACTATTTTTAATACTCAAAACAGCAGAGAATTCACCTTTGTTTCATAGTATCTTAGAAATATTCTGATTGAGAAATTCTAGAACATTCACTCTCCGAGAGCTGAAGCTGATGGTCAAGAAAAAGTAGGTGATGCTAAAGCAGTTATAAGTATAGTTCAGAGATGCACAAAGGTAACTGTAATCATCCACACAAATCCATCCCAAAACCTGGGAGAGACTAGTACATCTCACTAGTACAACTGCCAGCATGGCACAAAGGCTTTAACTGATTTAAGTGATTAGATACAGAAAGGCAACTTGCTCATCCAGTCACTTCTATGTACCAGTGACACAACCTTCCCTCCAATTCTTAAGGTTCAATCTCATCTCTGATGAGAGCAGGAGGTTTGTTATTCCTGCATCGCCAGTCTCTGCAAAACCGGGAAGCAAATAAAGCAAAATCCGGAGACAATGTTTTAATCGTGGTGTTACAAAGAAGAGGACCTGAAACAATAGCTGGGGTACAACGAGAAGCCATATTCGGAAGCAGTGAAGTATTCTCAAAGAAAATGAGCTGAAGTTCCCAACGTGCTATCGCATCATGTGTTCATCAAAGCCTCCTTGGCTCCTTGCTGCAGATAGGCTGCCCTCACTAGTCACCACACTCAGGACCTCAGATTTCTTTTACCTTATGCAAGACAGAACCATTTAAGTATCAGCAGCAGAAGGACAAGTTGCATCCAGCTATCTTGACTGATCACTTGTCTGCAATATCCAGAAATCAACATATCTACCAGGAGTTAGGAAATGAAAGCAAGTTGACAGGAAAAAAAACTCACACTGAGGTCAATTAACAAAAAGCAACAGAAAAAAACCAGACAACTAATGTAGAGTAGATTAAACTCTGTGTTTCCTTTCATTAGAAGCTCCTTGTACAGACTACCTAAGAAAGACCTTTTCCATTCTGGAACAAACTGGATATGAAGCTGGATAGCCAATTAACAGGCAGGCATCCTACAGCGAGTTACTGAACGGAAAAATAAAGGCAAGCTGTTTGTTTCCAATTGCCATTAAGCAGAACAGATCAGCAGTTCCAAGTGTGGGGGTTTGACGTGTTTCCATGTTTAGTTCACTGCAGTTACACTGCACATAAACTTAACTGAATTGTATCAAAATGACAACTTGCTAATATTTAATTTAAAATTAAACACATACATTTATGATGATCAAAGAAAATTCATGACTTGCAGCTTATCTCATGATCTTTTGGCCCCTCTCCCCCTGACTGGCTCCATGCCTGGTTCTCATGTTAATGATGTGCCATGGCCTAGAGGCCTGTGGATTACCCTTTAGGTTTTAGGTTAGCCTTCTGCATTCCCCATGCCAAATTAAATAGTCCTGAGCACCAGGCAGCCCAGACCTCCTGCACACCACAACAGTGAGGATAGCAGGAGGAAAGAAAAGGTTGCAAACGTGCCCGGCTCCTAGGTCTAGGGTTTCTGCAGTGTAAGATGTGTAAGCGAGCATACAACATACTGGAGACACAAAGGAATTCAACACCACTGTTTGAGTTTTTAGAGGCTAAACGCAAGCACTGTATTAGATCCTGTACAGCAGAACAGAACATCATCCTTACTCCGAGGAATTCATGTCTTCCTTCCCATGACTTCATGTTCAGACCTTCGAACGTCAATCTATGACTGTGCATGCTCCTATCTGCTGCCCACCCACTGGCTGTGCTTCGCTTTGTGTCCTTTAGAGGAGGTGATAAGGGAGTTGCTTGGACCAGTGAAACCGAAAGTGGTATGTATCATTGGGCAAGATGGGCAACGTTTTATATCTTAAAGCATGCAAATTTCAAGTTTTACTAACTTTCTGTTTTTGCATTATGAAAAAAAAGCTGGAAAGACCCCAAGACCTCTGTAATGTTTACACCTAGAACTGTACTACAATATTTCATGTGGGTTATGTAAAGGCCTTGTAGTATTCATTGTATTAACTCATTCCTCAAGCACTGCAGCGTTTTGTTGCCCTTAGACTGCATTTAGAAAGAACTAGGATAGCTGTACCTTGACTGGAGACACCCTAGCCTCTCCTCAGAACACAGGTTGTTACCGATTGCATACATTTTGAACACTGCACTTGTCATTGTTTTGTAATTCTGTTACTTCTATGGAGTTTATGTCAAGGAAGCTGGTGAGGCTTAAAGGAAGAACTCTAAGCAGAAAACCTCCATTCTCTTTTATGCCACTGAATTGTTCCTCAAAATCATCTCTAGTTTTCCACAGCTGCTCTGCCAGCTCCAAGCGAAGCCCAAGAATAATTAATCTATTGCCAAGAAATTTCAGCTTGCTACCCAGAGACTTCCAGCTGGAAATTTGGGAAAATTTCAACAGTATATGCTGGAGATTTTTACTGAATTTCATTCCATGTATGTACTATTGTACTTGATCTTCCAGGCTATATCTTATATTTATTCAAAACAAACATGAAAAGATTATTCTTTAATAATTCAGAGAAAATATTTTATAATTATCAATCCTGACTTAAAACCAAAACATTACACATATATAGCAGATAATCTGCTCCATTCCACACTGACCAATATGTATGCACAAGTTCGATTATTAAATGAATCAACCAACTTAACATGTTCATAATGAAAATGAAACTCAGGTTTTCACAGCCAAAATTCTGAGCCATGCACAGCAAGCTAGCTTTCCAGTGCAGTAACACAAAATTGTGGTAGAAGGCGCCCAATAACTTTATTTAGCCTTATAAATACTAAAGGGTGGAAGAACAGCTTAACAGAGTTTGAGAAGAAAACTGGATTTTTTTTCCCCCCATGCTGACAGACTTCAAAGAAATAGGCTGCATACCTAAACCAAATTTTTTGAGTGGCAGGTGGTCTTTTCATACCCGCCTCGGACAAACAGAATGTTTAAAAGTTAATTTTTTTGGAATACTGAAAGTCAATCATACCCTCAGAAAAAACCCTGAAAGCATAGCATGCATTTTCTTATTCTTAGAAAACAAACTGAGAGAATATAAATCTGAAACAACATAAATCTGAAACAACAGTTTGCACATTGTAATTTTGATTGATCACATCTGTTATTAGATACTTCTTCACGTTCTAAGGTTTCACCGAGACTTTTTCTTTTAAATTTTACTATAGTCAAGCTCCCTTCCTAACTGTAAGAGAGCAACACTCCAGATCTCCAGATTTGGCCATTCACAAAATAAAAAAAACCACCTTAATGCAAGTAAAGTTGCTTTTTTTTAATATAGTTAGTTAGTAAAATGAGTACCATTAAGAGAACCATTTAGTACTTAGCAGCTTGTGTTTTCCATAGATGCACACATACACACACACTCAAGGCTGTTACTTCTCAAAAACACACAGCTGAAAAAATTACACTATCATTAACTGCAATAATTATTTTTTTTAAATATAAAAGTACATTGAAAAGCAAAAGTGCAGCATCTTCTTACCAGTTCTTAGCTTAAGCATCATAATTGAATAGGGTCACTTGGCTTATGTTACTTATACTTTGGATCCATTGAACTACTGGAGATAATTATCTTTAATGTAGTAGTATCAAGTCCACCCAATTTAGTAAGCTGTCTTCAAGTTACTCAGCAAATAAGACTAACGAAAAAGCTATATTTTTAAGTGATGAAAACTTTCACAAAGAAATTTTATCCTTCCTCCAGTGCAGACAGAATCATTACGGTCACTGTTTTCTTTCCAAACAAGCACACACAGCAAGATTAAGCTGAAGTATGAAATATTTCAGTCTTTCACAAAGATTTGTCCCTGAAATCTTCCACAATTTATGAGAATTTTGCAAATTAATATGTTGGGTTAGGGTTAATAAGCAAGATTTTTAATGTCACTTGAAATGATTTAATGCTTTTTAAGAAACAGAGCAGTCACCCTGCTGATAGGGAAGAGTTCAGTTAACTGAAAATACAGGATTAATCTATTGGCTTATTACTAACGAGGAAAAGCCAGGTAATGCTTTAAAACACCATTTTCCAGATTCCCTTCTAGTTCCTGCATAAATTTAACAATTTGTAAATAATGGTTACCCATGGAACATATACAATATACACATATATCACTTTAAACTACGTATCTAGAACAAGTGTTTCTCAATTCTCTACTTGAAAGATTAGTTTTAATTCCTTAAAGTGGCAGATGACAAAAATCTAGACTCTTTCCTCCTCACCTTATTGCAAAGGGAAGTTCAGTATCTAGAGAATATAATAAAGGATGCCTAAAGAAACCGGGTATCTATACTTAGAAGCATATTTTCAAAGCAATTTACTTTCCCCCAAAGCAACGCGGATCACACTACCGAGCAAAATGAAGTTGCAACCGTATCACCAGTAGATTAAGTACCTCCGGCTCTTTAGCTGGCCCGGTCACTGCGGGCACTTCCAAGGCACAGTTTGCCCTCTTGACGGAAAGGTAAAAAGGATAATCCTTGGCCACCATCGTGGCTGCAGGAGGAGCGGTTTCGGAGGTCACAGCTGGTTCCGTCCGCGCACAAAAGGCGAAGCCAAAGTGGAGCCCAGCCTCCCCGGCACCGGGCAGCTCCGTGACCGAGCCCTCCCGCCTCAG
>NW_008609216.1:0-7777 GCF_000691845.1 Merops nubicus
CGTTTTAGTACTGAACCATTTTTCTACCCCTAGGAACGCCTAACGCAAACCTCAGGTGTCGCCACGCTGTTGGGCTGTTTCACGATGCAAAGGAAGAACGTGTGCTTTCCCATCAGTGCTGCAAAACACAGTCCCCACAGCCGGAGGAATCCCAAAAATTCGTGGGAAACCTGGTGGAAGGGGCAACGCGGATTGTGGAGACTCTTCCTAAAGTTAAACATCATCCTTCTCTTTGCAACGAGAGGGCAGAAAAAAGGAACGGTATCTTTCCTCATTTATTGCCTGGCAAACAAAGGCCAAAAAGAGTTATTATGGTTTTTAGAGGCTAAACATCCCCCTAAAAAACTTACGAGTCGTTTTACAACCGCTTTGGGCAGAGACCATGGGTGGGCGGGGAGCGGTATAATGGATGGGGCTCTGTCTGTCTCCACCTCCCAAAAAATCTTCACCTCCAGGAAACCGCGTGGTTTTCTGGGTCTGCTCTGCGAGTCTTTGCTGTGGATTTGCCTATGGACTATAGGAAAAAAAAAAAAAAAGAAAGAAAATTGATGAATAAAAACCAAATGACATTTCGTTAGGGGAAATAATATTGAGTGGTTACGATGGCATTATAAAGTGTACTGAGTCATTTCTCGTTACATTTTTTTGTGATTTTAACACTCACCAAGCCCAGGTTTGTTTGATTTACGGTATGAAACACAGACAGCTGTTAGAGCCTACTAATTCATGTATTTCTTTTCACTTCGCTAGATTCTGTTTGTGTTAAAAAAAAGATATTCAAGCAGATCATGAAATATAGCTGATCTAGAAATCCTTCTGTCTCTCTCAAGATTAAAAAACAGAAACACACTGGTTGAACGTAGAAATGAAAATAGACTAGGTCTTTATGTCGGGGAGATTAAAGAAACAAAGCCACAAGAAATATCTTTAAAAAAAAAACACAGTATGAATCAGATATAATGGTGAAACAGTTTAAGAAAAAATAAAACATTCATTTATGGGAAGATTTAATCATATACAGATGCAGAGGGTGTTAGAGGAGGTTGGTTGTCACACTTTAAGTTGTTAGCCTAATTTTGACAAGTGTCAAGACTTGAAGACACTTCCCAGGGAAAAAAAAAAAAAAAAGAGAAAAACTGCAATTTAAGCAGGAGGAGAAAAAAAAATAAAAATCATTCGATAGCATCTCACCAATCGATAGGTTTTAAATGTGCCTGAAGATGGTGCTGTTTAGATGGCAGAAGCAAGGTCTTGGACAGCTGCAGTAAAAAGCTGTATCATGAAAAAAATATTGCTCACCCCAAGTTGTGTAACTGCAGATTACTCCAGCTTCAATTCCTAAATCTGAACTGTGGAGACGCACTGACAAAAAGGCTTAAAGGGTGAAGTGATTTGGAATAGTTTCACTATGCTAAACCGATAGCTGGTAAGGTGAGATTTCAGCTCCCAACGTCTTTCACAGTGCGGGTGTGACTCTCCCACTTCAGCCTGGCTGTGGCTCTTCTGCTCAACCTCCTGACCCCCCACCCTGAGCACGGCCTTTACAAACTTCCATCTGTGCACCGAGCACCCTGAGGAAAGCAGAAGCTGAAGGGAAATATGGCTGATTTTTTTTTGTTCGACAGATGATGGAGGAATTTCAAGTGGAATTTCCCACTATATACAAGCTTTAATGTTATTAATCATGATTTTAATGTGGATGCAAAGTGATGAGCTATGGTTTATGACAGTTAATTCTATTCCCTTACCCAGACTGGGAACCAGATTTTCTTCTGATGTTTTTAATAAGGTAATTTTTTAAAGGGCAGCAGGAACTGGACTAGTAGATTGAAAATGAAATGCACTGGCATATGTAAGACACTTCCCTGCAATTAGCAGTAAATAATCTGAGAGGAAAGCTAGTTTTCTGGCAAAATATAGCTCTTGCAGAATTTACGTTTTCTCCTAAATTGCACAACGCTTTTTAACACCATATGCCAATCTGGGAATCTCAAGTGCAGTAATTAGCTTTGAGTTTTTGGAACACTTTCATAAAGCCTGGATTAATCCCAACTGTATTATCTGGTGTCAGTTACTGTAAATTGGAGACGCAGCATACCAAGTTACCAGCCAGTGAATTGTGCAACAATGACCATATGCCGTATGCTATTTTGTGTCTTTTCCTGCTTATATAGTCTACCTACAGCTTGTGCTAGATCCAATTACATGGAAAGCCACATTTGCTCCTGGTACAAAGCAAAGCAGGCTGCATTTTGCACCAGGCGGATGTCTCCCAAATAGCAGGCTTTCAGTTAACCCCCTGCTGAGCCATTGTGCTGGAATACATGTTGCTTTTTACAACTTTACATTTACTTCCTCCTGAGAAAAATATTATCCCGGCACTATCTAATGACCAGCCATAGGACTTGAACAGCTTGTAGGGTCACAGTCTTGAATGGAAGGGCAACCTTGGCATGGATTAAGGCATAGGAAGCCCTTCCTACAGCCTGTTGCCATCTCCTGTGCTCTCTCACTGTAACAGCTTTGGCTTTTCTTCTCCCATCGAAGTCCCTGGTCTATGCTGTCTCGTGTGAAGAAGTCCTCAGAGCAGGATCAGAAATCAACATTAGTCTTGCAATGAAGTCTCAGTTTCAAAGGACTCAAGAGCACCTGAGAGCCTTACCTGTCTGTGCAGCTCATTGTCTTATGGTAATTTCATTATCTTTCTTACTTTTTCTCCAAACCAATTTCAAGGTGACCTTCTATGCCTCACTAGAGGGACTGTAAACAGACAGCTAATGCAACTGAATTGCTCTGTGGTGGTGGTTTGCTTTCTTGATCCATAGCAGGAGTGTTTAACCCTCACCCCAGGGAGCTTCTGGCCACAGGGCTTACATCCAGCTTACATCAAATTCAGAGTGAATAGTTGCCTACGATTTGATGAATCATTTTATTTTCCATCCTGTTCTCTGAACAAAATACAAACATTAATGATGTCATTTGTCTCACTATCTTTGCAAGCAGAAATCATTAGCCAAAGCAATGGGTCTAGTGTTACTTGAGCCACACAGCATTAAAAGGTCCTGCTCTGGCTTCCTGTCAGTCTCTCAGAGGTCCCATGTCATACTTGAAGTCCTATGCAAATATCTCAGATGTCTTTGAGAATATCAAAGGGAACTAAGTAGTCTCATTTAAGCAACCTATCTTCTGGGCATGTGGACCTCAGCCAGTCACCGTGGGATCTCCTCACAGTGGAAAGTAATCGATATTTATAGGGCACAATGCATCTGATAAACAAGTCCTGTGGATGAGGTGGACTGTGTGCTAAGTTTGGCTGTTTCTGTGCAGTTTAGGGTGTCTAGGCTAGCTGTAAGTGGCTAAATTATAGATGATTTCCACTCCAAATAACCTAAGTCCTATTTTTCTGCTTTATGTAGTAATAAAAATCAAAATGATGGTGGTGGACCCAGAACATCTGTGTTTCTCATTCTCCAAAGGCCTTAAAGATTCTGGTTGGGAAGGAAAAAATAGTTTTTTCAAAGAAGTCATGAGAATGCTTTCCAGGAATGTGATGATGTTTCCAAGGCATTAAAATGGGGGGAAAAAAAAAAAAAAGAAAAAACTAGGGAGCAACACAAACTCATTCTTTCAAAAGTAAAACCTCACCAGGGTTTTCCACATAGAGCAGCTTGTTCTGGGCTGTGGTAGAGTTTCGACTTTAGTCCCAAGGCTAAGCATCAAGTAAGACCAAGTCCCATATCAGAAAGATGGTGAACTAAAGTAAGACAACAGTAAAAGAGGGAAATACAGGAGGATTAGTTTTCAGGCAGTGGTGAAACAGAACAAGCTAAATATTTATTGTCTAGGGTCAGAGGCTGTCTCAGGTAGGGTCAGAATCAAACACTAGATTCCTCTGTGCTGGTCTGACTTTCCTAGCCAAACAGCTTATATTCATCTTTGTAGGGACACAAGGGTTTGGCAATGTACCATATGGGATTTTTTTCATGTAGATATGAAATCTGAGGCAGGCTTTATAGAAAATTTTTAGCTATTTTTTTTTCTTTTTTTTTTTTTTTTCTTTCCTCTTAATAGACAGAAAGACTGTGTGGCTCATGAAAAAAAACCAACACTTAGAAACACTGTTCTTTGAGTTCAGTTTTTAACTGCTAAATCATCTTTAAATCAGGTCTGCTTCCTATTTTTCCCCATTTCCAAATATAAAATGTGTCTGTTTGTCTTGTGTGTTAAGATGTTAGATCAATATCTGAATAATTAAATGCAGCAGGACAATGAGCAGTTTAATTAGCTTTGAGGTTTTCAAAATATTAGCTATTAAAACTAAATAGGAAAATTGGCTTGCTCCGAACCCTTTCATTTATAAATTGCAACTTGGCAAAAGTACAGATCTAAGTTTATTATTCATTTGGATTGTGCAATACAGAACCACTAGGAAAAATCTTAATCCATTTAGACCACAGCAACAATTTTAGTTTGAGATTAGTTACATGCACTATGCTCTTGCAACATCTGTGACTATCCCGATGGGTTCTGAAGCACCAAGACTGTTTTGAGGCCGTTTAACGGCACAGACCTCAACCGCGTTTCACTTTGACTAAACTTTTAGTAAGGGAAATGAGAAAAAGGCAACTGGGTCCGAGCTGAATGCGCTTTGCAGAGGTCTGTGCTTGCCCGGGGAGGGCTTTGGCCTCGAGGTGGCACTGTGATAAGAGCGATTTGCTCTTCAGTGACACAAACACAGCGAGGTAGATTTCTGCCCTGATATTTAAGCAATTAAACCACAACTACGCATCATATCGATGGGTGAGGGTTCCCAGAGATGTCCTTTTCTGTCATCTTATTTTCACTTCTGTTTCTTTTCCATTAATATTTGCGTTTTTTTTTTTTCATGGAAGCGAGTGCAGGTGCACATTTTGAAAGCAGATTAAAACACCTGATAGAATGATCCAATGCAAGAGAAGGAAACTACAGGGGGGAAAAACTGAAAGGGAAAAAGTTGAATCTCTTTCAAAATCAATTCAACTGAGACATTTAAGTCTCCTAAGTTGAACACATTTTTTTTTTTTTTTTTTTTTTTTTTACTTTATTTAGACAAGAAGAAAGATAGAAAATGCTCATTCCTGTTAACAAAGCTGTACTGTTTCCTACCAAGGAAGTCTGGACAATTGTGCACCTGGGATAAACATCAGATAAGTCTGAAGAAGATAAATAAGTCAAATCCAGAACAAAGACTGTGTGGCTTATCATCAAAGATCACTGTCTCAAGATAGATCAGATCCAGACACTCAGAAAATTCCCTGATCAGGGAAAGAAATTTTAAGTTGTTTTCCTCAGATCTCATCCAGATCCCAAATACTCTTGCTAAATGAAAGCCATATAAACTCACATATCGACTAATAATGTCCCCAGATTCAGGCTCCATGAAAGACCATGTTACTTCTTTCCTTAAACATGCTGGTTATGGTAAAATTTTAAATAGTTTGTCTCTACGTATCCCGCTTAATTTCTGATTATGTACAGATAACACCTTTAGGATTTATTAGGGTTTGTGAAAGTGGCAGTAGTAATCTAATCTGGAATATGAATCAGAATTTAAGTTGAATCTGAAGAATCTATAGCGCCTCATTAGGCATCAGCAAGGCTTCCAAAGCTCTCTAAATAATACTGAGGGTTACTTAGGATCAGCAAGATGCAAGTACTGCTTAAATACTGACTAATCCTCCCATGCCTCATGAAAACTGTAGACTTAGACCTTACGGACCGAAGAAGTTCAGATTCCCCAGACTCAGGTCTCTCAAGGATAAACCACATGATTTATCTTCTTAAGGATAAATTTGTACCTCATAAGGCTAAGGTTGCTTTTTTTTGAGCCAAATCTCAGTGATCTTTTTAAATCTCAGATTTCAAAAATTAGTCTAAGTGGATATATCAAAAAGGAAAACCTGCATGTCAGAACACTTAGAATATCAGCACAGGACAGAAAGCAACAACACAACATCAGACAAAAATATTCTTTTTTTTTTCTAACTCAGAATCAAAATCTCTTTTTAATCCACTCATTTATTTTTTTTTCTTGAACTGAAAGTGAGGGCAAGTTACTCACAACAAATCACAGTTAATTCAAAATAATTGTTGTGCTTAATAAAACAATTAAATTATGCTGGAAATTAAGAGTTCCAGATGAAACAATTGGAGTTTTTATCCCTGTGAACTAAAATAACAACAAATCTAAGCAAACACTGTGTTTTTTATCCTCAGCTGAACTTGGATTTGACTTCTGCTTCACTATGTCATGTAATAATTTGGCCTCAGTCACATAAAACTAGTGATTTTATGTAAGGGAGTGGCTGCCATGCACCTTTGTATCACATAGTTTGGGGGGTGATATGTGTGTATTTTGAAGGATAAGAAAAAGACAGTGTGATAAGGCAAGTCCTTAGTCTGCTTGTGTTGTTAATCACAGCCAAAAAAATGAAGAAATAAAGGTAAGCTTCATTTCAACCAGCATCAACCAGGTAGAAGTTAGGTGTTTGGTTTAAAGTTATGGTCCTCTACAGTGACCTTTGGCAACACTTGCAGTAGTGTTCTTCCCTGCCAAGCATGGGTGTATGGAGAGGGTAGATGTGTCACCCTCTGCAGGTGCCCCTCTTGCCCTTCTGTACAGAAAAAGCCATGACAAATTTATCAGACTAGACATCTGACTTCTGGCTGGCTCTTTACCCCGAGTGGGGAGGGGTCATGGCATGCTGGAAACACGTGTTCACTGCTGTGGACAGCCACCTTGTTTAACACACGTGTCCTCCATCCCAGGTGAACTCTGTGGAGCCCTGGTGGTGTTCAGACCTTTGGTCTGACAACCAAGAAGCACTGATAAGATCTCACTCAGTCCGAATATCCTGATTGTCAAGTGTTCAGGAGACACACAAAAGTAAAGTCTATGCTTGGCATCTTAGAGAGCAATTGCAAGCAGATGCTGGACATGTTTCTCTCTTGCCAAATGTAAGAGGACAGCTTCTTAGGCCTAACCAAACCTGGCTGACCCACTGGGGCTGCCGAGGGCATTGAAACCACCTCACCCTAAGCAAGGAGCAAGGCAGGGTCAGTCGAGCTCTGCAAAAGGTGGAGAGAGAGCACATAATGTTTCAGCAGCTCTGAGATAGACAGGAGAGTATGTTACCTGCTGACAGCTCCAGAGTGAAGGGATGCAAAAAAGACCCCAAGCTCCTGCTGCAGAGGGGTGCCAAAAGCCCCAGGTGTTGGCATGTTTCCAGCTACTTCCCCTCTGTTTTTTTCTCTGCTGACCTGTGCAGACATAGACGTGAATAAGGGAAAGAATGCATCTGGTTTACCTCTGACAAGGTAGACATATTCCTTCCCTTTTCTGCATGGGGACAGTCAGCTCTGTGAGGAAGCACCATTTCAGATCACCTGGAATAAGCTTCTGAAATGTTCCTTTTGTCCACCTCAATGGCACAGTTGACATGATGAAGAAAAGAAGATATTTGCAGAAAAGTGGCTGTGGGATAAAAGGGACCTAAGTGTCAAACCCCCAGCCTCAGCTTGCCAAATGTTGTTCTCCCTTACTGCACAGAAGCCCCATTCAAGCACAACCGTTGTGTGCTTATTTATGAAGTACATATGTTTTATGGAGTCCAGGATCTGCAGACAACATTCCAGCTTTTGGACCCAAGGGCAAAATCCTTCTTTCCAATCTACACAAATGATCTTTACACTGATATTTTGCTCTTCCTAAGGGATTTCCATGCACTGAGGGAAAGAG
>NW_008609216.1:7808-13237 GCF_000691845.1 Merops nubicus
TCAAATCTGCCAGGTGTATCAGTAGGAAAAACCTGCTTTGCTGTCTTCTTCATTGCCTCCCTCAGCAAAAGGAGAAATGCAAAAAGGAAAATGCAATAACATATGTGCTGACCAATATTGCTAGTAAGTAATAAACTGACTGGTTTGAACTAAGGCTAGTGGCTTTTTGCAATAAGATGTCAGTTCCATCAGCATTAGCAGGACTTCATAGCTCAAAAGAGGAACGGAGATACTTCTCTCACACTCGGCTTAGGCATTTTCTGTGAGAAACAGCAACATTTTGGAAAAGGTTTCCTTTCCACTCTTTAGATGTGTGTGATCTTGGATCACCCCTCTAGTTTCTCTTCCTTTTTTTTCCACCAAGTGTAGTCATTTCCAATAAGGTTCATGAAGCGTTTCTGCTTTTGAAGGTCCCAAATGGCTTAAATCACTTCTAGCACAAATGCACTCTCTATTGTGGAAACTGAAACCTGCCACACCATAAGGTGATCTGTATATTAGAACCAGATATCCCTTCACATCTGCATTTCCAAGCAGCAATGTGGTATGTTTTGAGTTAGCTTACTTTAGAGTGGCTCATCAGATAGAGATACAGCTATAAATACTGCTAAAGGGCTGGCGTTTGCCAGGCTTTTGCAGGGATGCTGGCTGGGGAGAGGAGGATGTGTCAGCAAGAGGCACTTTCCTTTGCAGAGCAGGCATCGCGTACCCAGACTACCACAACCCCAGAGCATGATGTCAGGGCACCTTTTCTTCCTACTCTCTAAGGAAACTGCTCTCTCTTGCCAAATGGATGATGGGGTTTTGGGTGCTTCAAGCTGGAGCCATGCTGGCCCCATCCTCTAGTCCTAAGTGTAAATGGGATGACATGACTTGGGTGTGCAGACTACATGCTATTCTGCTCCATAACAGGGTGTTCTAATATCTACCAGGAGCAGTCCATGGACTTTACTATCCTATAAATTCCCTGACAGCCCGCCAGGGAGTAAGTTTACAGTGAAGGCTATGAACAGACATTTGACTAAGCCTGTGCCATGATCCTTTTTAGCGTCTCCATACACAGCCAAGAAAGCCAAGTCGTATGAAGTATTTGAGAAGGACAAGGGAAGACCAAGTTATCTGTGACACAGAGTGGAGATGTCACACCATTACAGTGTGGTTGCTAGAGAGAACAGTCCTACCTCCAGTGGAGTGCCTTCTTATAATATTCAGTTAACTACATCTTCTCTGGAGAGCTGCCCTTTACCCATCTGCACTATGGGATGTATCCTCATGAAGTAGCAAGAACGTGTCCCTAAGACCATACAGCTTGAAGGAGACCTGAGAAGTGATTCATCTGACTTGTCTTGTACGACAATTATCCCCTGAACGTTTGGGCAGTATTGGCTAGGTATGCTTTGTCCTTAAGAGGAACATAGGGTGAAAAGTTCAGGTGCAGAGGTCTCCATCTAGCTTGATTAACCCCTCCCCCCCAGCAGACGCGGTAGGAGAATTTTGCGTGAGAGAAGAGGTAAAAGGGGCATTGGCAGCTCTTCCTACTTAGTTGGTAGGACATACCCTGTAATGCACAACAAAAGTACACCTTCAGCAATCCTGCCCATCTCTCCATCACTGTCTCAATTTAAATCAAGACTTCAACTTCCTCTGGGCAAGACATGGATTTACAAAGTGTGATAGGGAAATTTTCCTGCAGTAAGTCCACTTATCTCTCCATCTTCAGATAACTGCAGTATAGATTTTATTATTCGTAGCCAGAGGCCTGTGTAAATTTCTGGGTTGACTTCTCAAGTCCTCACAGGGGCAGAATGTGTGCTGCGGTGTTCAGGTTTCAGGAGGAATTACTGTGGGAACCGGCTCACACCATCCTGACACAACTCGAGGAGTTTGTAAAGTCAGAGGGGAATCTTGTGAGCAGGAGCTGATATGGTTGGGTTTCCTGCCCAGCCCCGCTGAGATCCTAGGGAAGATAGCACATCTCAGTGCGGCTTGCCGAAAGAAGGCAAACAGAGCTTTGCCACTGAGTTCACTCCGTGTTTGACCCAGCCTTCCTACTGCTTCAGGGTTTTCTAGGACTAATCAGACTTGATAACAAAATAATTCAGAACAAGAAAGTGAATGCATTTGGGGTTTCATGGATTTATATGAGGATCTGAGTTCATTACCATATTAATTTTGACTAGCTCCAGTCCTTTCTTAAGGCATTTCAACACTGCTTCCATGCTATGTGAAAATGGATTTTTTGTGTACCATAATAAACATATTTGTATCTATGTAACCGCATATATCTCCAGATATGTATCTCCACATATGCTGGAGCATTGCAAAACCTTTTATAATACATTACAGAACCATTTGAAAATTATATTCATTATCAGATTTTAATGACTCACGTAAACTCTAAATACTCATTGATTTCCATGAAGATTATTTCTGAAGTGACTCAAAAATTCATGGGCTTACATTTTTATATGTCATTGGCTATAGAGAGGTTTTTTTTTGAGAAATCTGTATGACTAATATATGATTTGCAAAGCCATAATTTTCACATGACAATGAAAAATACTTTCCTTGATCTAATGGCAGTTTTACAGCTAGGTATGTTATCCTCTTTTATGATAAATGAATTACAAGTCAGTGGAAAGGAGATGTTTTCTGTTTTCTATCTATCTATGCAGACCTCTCTTGCTTCTTACTAACATAACTCACAAATATAGGTGATTTTTTAATATAATAAAGCTCCATGTAATTTTCACAAATTTTCTGAAACCTTTCCATTAGAATACACATAGTTTGAATCATTTTACTATTGAAATGCAAAAGCTAGTATAATTTTTACCCCGATGTTAATGTTATTTGGAGACTAACTCTGATCCATGCATCAATTTTCCTTTACACAACTATAAAAATACAAAGGATGTTTTGTACTGTAAGTTCTTAATACTTTCTTTGATTGAACTTGCCTCTGTCCTGGAATTAATCTAAAACTCCTGAGTCAATCAGATTTAAGAAGGTATGAGTTTTTACTAAATTCACTAAGCTCCAACTGTTTTTGAAGTTTGATCTGAGAATCAAAAGCATCAACACATAAGGAAGTTCATTACAGTGCCTGAGAATGGTTTAATGCTCCACTAAAATAATTCAAGACTGGATGAGGGAAGGAGAATAACATTTTAATAAAATTTTACTTCAGAATCCTCAACTTCAAATTCTGGCAGAACATCTTCAGATTCAAACTGTAGGTACATACAAACTACAGATAAATTCTACCTTTTTAATTAAAAACTAGTTTGATTTTCTTATCTTGCATAACACAAAAATCAAATGCTAAATGTTATTTCAAATTTTAAACAGTTGTGTTCTCTTGTGATGGTGTATTTTTTTTTCCCTCCCCCCAGATATTTTGTTTTAGGCAAAATCAAGAGTTGAGTGCAGTGTTTCATTTTAGGAGACCTTAATTTTATGAGAGAAAACAGTTCCAAAAGTCTTAAGGATAATAAATTAATGTTCAACAGCTCTGAAAAGTAATTTTTTTTCTTTTTTTTTTCTTTTTTTTTCTTTTTTTTTTTTACTGTGTCTCTGTATTTTCCAACATGACTGTTAACAGAACAAAATATCCATGGTGAAGTCTGGTAAGGCTGTCTCCATAATGCTCTTTTGTCTGTATAACAATAATAAAAGCTTTATTGGCACCTATTTCACATGACCTCCATAATTCTCCTGTGGCTGACCCTAACCAGTACCAATAAAACCATGCATTCTCTCACTGTACATAGGGAGAAAAAAAAAATAGTAATGTTAAAATTTTGTAGGAAGTCAATGCCAAAGACTTTTCTGGAAAAGTCACTTTAAAATAAGACTGTACTATAACTGTTTAACTGTTAGCTCATTTCAGTAGGGACTACCTTTTTTTAAACACATCACATAGTTTGCTGATGATCCATTTTTCCCCTGTCTCCTCATCTCCAGACAGACAATTAATATGTATTTTGATAGGGCTCTGGAATTCAAACGCATAGGAATAGATATTCCCCAAAATCATTCTTGAAGTGTTTTCTTCGTTAATATATTCACCTACCCAAGGATATTCCCCCGTTCGATAATTTATCACGGGTTAAAATAGCCCTCACTTAGCAAGGAAACAGCACTTAAGCGATGCGATTCATGCTCCCAATTGTATGACATCTATAATGAGAGATAAATTGGCAGCACGGACGGGCAAGACATGCTATGGGCTGGAAGCTTCCACCCAAAGCACTTAGTGACTATCTGTGAATAACGAGTACGTTCATGGGAACCGGCATGAGTAGTGCAGCGTCTTGGAACGGGGAAAAAAGTTCTCTGCCAGTATCACTGATGGTAAAGAATTCAGTAGGGTTGGGTTTCTAGGGATATTTTACTTAAAAACAAACAAACAAACAAACAAATAATTAAACGACAAAAAAAAAAAAAAGTCAAAAACAACAGAATAATAATTTTCTCTGTTTCCTGAAATTCGGGCACCCCTTAAAATTCACTATAAGTTCAGAAAGAAATCCCACAAAGTTTTGGTGCATTTAAGTGCTATTTAACTCTCATTTGAAGGGTTTTAGGCTTTTCTATCTGCAGAAAAAAAAAGGAGGGGGTTTCTCACTGCCGTGTTGTCCATGTCTGTTGGGGCTTCCCCAACGGAAAGGCCACCCAAAATGTGGTACCTCCGTGAGATACACACAGGACCCTCACCCAGGCGAGGGGGAGGGGCACACCGCTCTGAAACGCCCCCTCTGCTTGTCCCAGCTAGGCCCGGCGGGATGTGACCCCCCCTATCCCAGATCCTGTGCC
The DNA here is from genome assembly GCF_000691845.1 of Merops nubicus. Lineage (NCBI taxonomy): Eukaryota > Metazoa > Chordata > Aves > Coraciiformes > Meropidae > Merops > Merops nubicus. Next base: position 12,627 of record NW_008609216.1, read on the forward strand.
GCACCCGCGACTTTTTGAGGACCTGGTGAACTCCGTGCAGAGACGCGAGGTACTCGGGCAGAAGTTTGGGCGGCTTCCCGGGGAGCTGAGTAGACCCCCGTCCTTCAGCACTCCGCGGGAAGATGAGGAGGAAGAGGAAGATGCTACACGGATGCTTACAGGTGTCCCAACTATCGTGTGGTTGTGGTTGATATCATGGGGATTGCGGAGTGGGAGCGATGGTAGTTTGGTTGGTTGGTTTGTTTGTTTGTTTGTTTTAAGTAAGTATTCAAACCACTACACCACCATCTCTGCTCCTCTAAAGGAGCTTGGACCCGAAAAACGCTCCTTTTGTATCACTCCATCTACTTTTGCGTTTTGATGGCTCCCGACAGTTTACTGAACCTGTGAATACGGTCTTTATTTAGTTTATTTTTATAGCTAAACAGAACCTGGCTGAAAAGCTATTTTTATTTGTAAGTATACCCATATATATATATATATATATACCAGCCAGAGACAGATGTCGGCCAAGAATTTCCTTACCCGCAGCTGTCTGATCCGTTAGGAGGGCGACAGCAACGGAGCGACCTGTTCAGCAAGGAGAAGGGAGAGAGGATTCCACTTCCCAG
>NW_008609216.1:13294-13759 GCF_000691845.1 Merops nubicus
CTTAACCGCCTCCTGCAAAGCTCCGGGCTCCGAACGTCCCGCGGGCCCCTAAAAGCAGAGAGGAGCAGAGGTTAGGTAGCGAGTGCTAAAGCTGGTCTTTCATTTCACTTCTGTCTTATGACGCATCGAGGCAGTGCTGGTCGGGGCAGAGCCCGGGGGGACATCGAACACCAGCAAGGTAATTGCATTCACATTGCAGGCAGGCCCGCTAACGTCCCGCGGGCCCCTAAAAGCAGAGAGGAGCAGAGGTTAGGTAGCGAGTGCTAAAGCTGGTCTTTCATTTCACTTCTGTCTTATGACGCATCGAGGCAGTGCTGGTCGGGGCAGAGCCCGGGGGGACATCGAACACCAGCAAGGTAATTGCATTCACATTGCAGGCAGGCCCGCTCCAGGCGGGAGCTCCAGCGTGCCTCGCTGGAGGCACTCTCACACTCACACGGGCATTTTGAACCCCAAAAGCAGCCT
>NW_008609216.1:13791-14371 GCF_000691845.1 Merops nubicus
CCGCTCCCCGCGGGAGCCCGCCCCCAAATCCCCCGCTCCTCCCTGCCCCCTGCGGGGCAGCCGTGCTTTGAACCCACATCGAGCAAGACCTGCCAAAACGCTCAGGAACCGACGGAGATGGTGACGGGGGCGGATATCCCACTGGAATCCCACTGGGAGCCGGGACTGCTCAGCGGGAGAGACCCCAACGGCCTCAGCCCGCGGCCGTGTCGCACCTCCGGAATTGCTCCGGATCAGGAGGTCTCCAAAACCTCGGAGAAAGACATGTACCTGGGAGAGAAACCTGGGAGAGAAACAGAGCCAGAGATGGGAAAAAAAAAAAAAAAAAAGCATATGTGGTACTTCAGGAGTTATTTGGTTTGGAAGCCACTTCTGCCGAAAAGCCGGGGAAACGCTTTCTGACCCGCAGGGAGGCAGCCAGGAGCCTGCTGCCCTGCAGAAGCCTCTCCGCTCAGCTGCCTGTAAAAAATAAAGTTGCACCGTGCAGCAAAGCGGTGGCTGTGGGATAGAAGGTCGTGGGGCAAGAAGAAGTCCTGCTCCTCTGTGGCCACCCTGAGCCTCCCTGGCACAGCCCTGGGCC
>NW_008609216.1:14525-16191 GCF_000691845.1 Merops nubicus
TGGTTGTCTGCAGGGAGACACCCAGCAAACACACACCCTTTTCCTCCTCGTCACCATAATAACCACAAAGAGTATTAAGCACTATTTAGCGGTCAGGTCACTATAGCAATGTAAGAGGTGCGCAAACATAACTACAAGCTTAAAAAAAATGCCCCATGTACCCGGGCATGTATGTACAAGTGTTGTATTTGAAAGTATGGAATTATACTCATCGTGTTTTTTTGTTTCAGGAATATGTCTGAGTAAACCTGACTTTTCATAAGCACAGTTCAGCGTTATCGCACACCAGACAGTTACACGTTGTGTTAAAGAAACTGGGGGAGGGGGGAGTTGGGGGTGAGAGAGCATATGCATTGATTTTATCATACTATTTCTAAGTGGAAATAAAATAATATTACATAAGTCGCATGATCACACTGTAGGAACACTTTATAATATGCAGGTACTGGATACGTGCATATCGTTGCCACATTGTTTATAAAATGTATAGAAGTAACCAGAGTCCGCATTTTTCTCTTTATTCTGAAAACCACACATACATTTTCTAAGCCTGCCAGTCAAACAGAGCTGACGGTTTACGGATGCTTAAGACATATCCGTCAAACTCATACTTCCTACTCAACAGCACACACAAAGATGCGCAGAGCATAAAAGCAATGTTCGTTAACATCGCTCCTGTGCAACAAGTGACGAATGGAACTTTCGCCAGGTTTACAGTTCACCGGATTTCTCTCGGTCTCTGCCCAGGTAAGAGCGAGAACCGAACGTGTTCTTGTATGTTCCTGCCTTTCCAGACTCCGGAAAGCTGGCTTTTAGCATTTTTTTCTCGAGTCTTTAGAAGGGAAATTACTCGTTTTCTTTATTTATTCATCTATCTATCTTTTTTTCCTTCTTCTTTTTTTTTTTTGTTTTGTTTTGTTTTGCTTTGTTTTGTTTCGCTTTGTTTTGTTTCTTTCTTTTCTGAATAAGCTCTGGCCTCAGAGATCCCTGCTACCACCCTGGAAAAGGCAGCAGCACCTCTCCGTGCCGGGAGGACCGACTTCGCACCCGGCTGCGCCCCGGCCCCGCCGGACACTCCCGCCGGGAAAGAATCGATGTCCCCGCTGAAAAGCGGGAAGGGGAGGCGGGGCTTGGGAAAGGGGTGCTCGTCCAGGAATACCGCGAAGAGGAACGAGTAAGGATATCCCGGCAGAGGAGGCAGAGATGAGCAGGAGAAGAGCTGACCCGCACGTGAACATCGCAAGGGCATCTGTGTACTCACCCAAACTTCCGTGGGTCTTCGACGTGCGCTCTGGATCGACTCTCCCTTCTACAAACCTGGCCTGCCTGGTCCCAGGGAAAAAGGCAGAGGATAACTCTCCTGCCCCGGCACCCTGCAGCGAGGTGTAGTTTTGTGGGGTTGATGGGGGGGCCCTGTCCCGAGGCGGGCGGATCCGGAAGGCTCGGGAAAAGGGGGCAGGAGGAGGGTGGCTTTACGGCTTTCCATGAAGTGGATTTACAATAGGAATAATAATAAAGAAGTTGGGCTGCGGAGATGTAAAACCAGGAGCCACGGAGAGACCCGTCTTCCATGAGCGGGGGCTGGCCGGCTGTCTCAATAAACTATACAGACTTAATATGCATATATATATATAAATACGCATATATATATATATACACACACACA
>NW_008609217.1:0-6425 GCF_000691845.1 Merops nubicus
TATGATTCTATGATTCTATGATCTGGTAACATGAATAAATTTCCATGACAACTTTGTAAATAAGTTGCTTTGCCTTTAATGGGCATAACTCCTGAAGCATTACTTAGTCATCCTCACATAAACTAAAATATAGCAGTGGGCCAACATGTAATAGCAGATTGAAAAGAGAAAGATTCAGAAACTGAGAATAAGAGCTCCTGTTTATTCACAACAGTATATCAAAGCATTCTCTGGTTTGACTGTATGAAAATATAAGATGGATGCGGTGGACTATAAATATGTCTTTACTTACTGATTAATAAAAGTTCGAAAATATTCTAACCCTAACAACCTCCATGGTATTTTCTTTCTTCATCTCAATTCTAAAAATAAATAAATAAATAAACTATTTAAAATTACATGAGATTCTTATTTTTAAATTAAAATCTGTTCTTCAGAAGTACATCATGCTGTTTCATTTGTCTTGATTTAAGATTTTAATTTTTAAACAAAGATTACATCATAAATCCAAAAACATTTTTACAAGTTTCTTTTAAGGTTTTTGTTCCATTTTGATCATAAAAGCCATATGACTTAATTAAATTATTTAAAAAGTATCTATAAATAATATAATTATTTGAATATGAAAAGAGTAATTGCTGCTAAATTTACATTTGCAATTATTTTCAGCTACACATTAGGCACACCATGTAGATTTAAAAAGTAGTATTATTTTCACAAGGTCTGATCCAACCATTTTTTTGCTTTCGGCTTTTGATTTTTCTCATAGAGTTTCTAGAATATATTATTATTTTATACAAATAAGACTAGTAATATCTAGTTTATAAAGATTAAGTTACACCCTTCATTATTGAGTATATACATGGGCAAGATGAAGAATATCTAGCTACTTATAAAATGTAATATTTACTTGCAGAAGTTATCATACTAAATATGTTATAGTATGTAAGTTAGGTAAGTTGGCACTCTCATAGGTACAAGCCAGGTGGTAAAGTAAGAAAGTTGTACACAACCTAGGGACCTTCAGATGTTACCTAGTCCAAATCTATCCCAAGGAAGTTCCATGGCCTTCTCGACAGAGGTTTGCCTGATCTATCTGAAATATCTTCAGTGATGGAGCTTGCACAATGCCCAAAAAAACCTTCATCAATGTTTATCTCTTTGCACTATCAGAACATAATTCCTAATATTTAAAATTTATCAACATCTTCTTAACATCTTTAATGCCTATTGCTTTAATTATCAGAACTGTTGGCATCACTGGGAACAGTTTCTTTATCTTCAGAAGAAGAATAGCATGCTACAGATTGTGGAATGTTCTTATAAGAGCCATGCTTTATTCCTTTCAAGCAATTCGTTACAGAGTATACAATATTTTCTGAAGTGAAGATGTATATTTTAAATAGTACTAAAACAAAGTGTTGTGAATGAGCAATATGAGAATGAGTTTCTTTAATCTACATAGATTCAGCTTCACTGATATTAGTGGCAAGTAAAAGTAGTAAGCAAGAAGAGCCACATTGCCTTGTCTAGAGCTGGACTTGCTCACCACAAATAGCAAACTAGCCTATCATCTTCAAATAAGAAAATGTGTCTTTACCATTTTTAATCTTTTAAAGATAAAAAATAGACAGATTTCTTCTTTATCAATCAAATATGACAAAGGTAGCACTTTGTTCAGCCTTTGTTTAAAAAAAAATAAAATATTTTTAGAGTTTAATAGAAAATAAATAAGAAATCTTCAAGCCTTCAGATATTTTGAATGTCATTTTTGAGTATTCAGGTCTGATTGTGTAAATAGCTTCCTTGAATGCAGACAGAAGAGTCTGAGCATTTGATCTAAGAAGAGATCGACTTTAGGGAATGCTGACATACACCCTTAGGAGTCCCTGTGTCTCTCCATTATTTGCTGAGATTCATAAAACACAATGTCAAATGTAAACTTCTTTACACATATGAAATGTATGAGAGTATTTTGGCATCCAGAAAACTATACTAATCCCTCAAAGGTGCACAAAATATTTATGTGCCTATTCTGTAGCAAGATGCTTACTCAGAAAAGCAATCTCCACTGGCATATGAAAGTACATACAGGCACTAAAGTGTTCCAGTATAATATCTATGGGAAAATTTTCAGAAATATACAAGATCCTGCACATGGGTCAGAGCAATATTAGGCGTAAGTACAGGCTGGGAGATGAGAGACCTGAGAGCAGCCCTCAGGAGAAGGACTTGAAGGTGTTGGTTGATGAGAAGCACAATATGACCCAGCAATGTGGGCTTGTAGCCCAGAAAGTCAACTGTATCTGGGGGTGCATCAGAAGAAGTGTGGCCATCAGGTCAAGGGAGGTGATTCTCTCCATTTAGTCTGCTCTTTTGACACTATCTGGAGTATCATGTTCAGATGTGCAGTCCCCAACATAAGAAAGACATAGATGTGCTGGAGCAAGTCCAAAGGAAGGCCATGAAATGATCAGATGGCTGGAGCAGCTCTCCTATACAGACTGAGAGAGTTAGAGATGACCATGCACTTTATATGATCAGATGGAGGAACTGGTGGATGACTAAGGAATTTCACAAACATCAGAATCAGTAGCAATCAGGATCAGTTACACTTCAGATAAATTCTTCGCAACATATGAATTGGCCATCTACTCATTCTGATGACTAAATATGTCATCCAAATAATCTTAATAAGATTTGAATGATAGCCTGAGAGATATCCCCAGTTCCCAGAGTTTGTGACTGAAAAATGTTATAGAAACAATGCTTCTAATTACTTATTCATTGCACATTAGAATGGTAATGTTGTGGCCCAACATCCAACGAAATCAATACAAACAAAGCCATGAGACTGAGCAGACATTAGATGTTGTAATGAATTAGTATCTTATGTGAATTAGTATGTGTCGTGGTTTGGGGTCAGGGCAGCCCCCAGAACAGTAACAGATGCTCTCTGTTAACCACCTCCATCCACCCCCAACAGGGGAAGTAAGGGAGAGAGACTTGTTGATTAGAAAAGGAAAACCACTTTAATACTACCACTAATAATAATAGTAATAATGATAATAAAATAGACTACGTACAAATATATACACAGTTAGTGCTGAACCCAGCTCCCCCTGATGGCAACACGTCACCGTCACCCCCAGCTGGGGAGCAGCCCCTGGGGAGAGGGTCCCAGGCTGGACTCAGCCACAGATGGTGACTAGGCACAGGAGCTGGGTTCTGGAACTCAGCTCAGGAACACAGGACTTGGGATCAAAGGCAGGATGGATGAAGCCCTCCTTGGATGCTGCCCACTGCAACAGGAGCAGCCAGCAGCCCACCAGAAGAAGAAGACAGAAGAGAAAGCAGAATTGACGACAGAGGGACTGCCCCTCCTGATCCTTCAGCTTTACTGGCTATGCTGGTTGTGGGATGGAACACCCCACTGGTGAATCTTGGGGTCAGTTATCCTGCCTGCTCCTCCCCGCAGGTGTGGGGTGCTCTCTGCACCCTCCGTGTGGGATCCAAGCTCAGCAGTGGCCTTGGTCTGCACACCAGTCCCTGGCAGTAACTCTAAACATGAAGTCTTATCCCTGCTAAAACCAGATAGTTTACGAAAACACTGCTAACTTCAGACAGAGCAGTTAATTAGAAGAGCTTTAGTTAAAAAGTTAAAGTCATTGAGCAGAACCAGCTCTATTTTACCCCAAACCAGGACAGTATGATACTAAGACACAAGTATCAGGAGAAGAGCTGAAGTGGCTGGGATGAAGATAAGGTCTACTCACAGCACTGCTCTGCTTCATTTTCCATCCAGTAGAAATATTGAGCAAGGCACTGACTGGCTGTAAAGATGCATTTCTACTAACATCTCCTGTAATTAGCACAGTGATATTTTTGGAGCAGAGAAACGGGGACAAGAGTGTTGTTGACAGTGGAGGAATGGCCTGTCCCTTCAAGTGGCCTTTTTCCAGGCAATGGAGCAGACATTAGACCTTCTGTTTTGGCTGAAAAACTCCCAGCTGTGTCCTGATGGTTTTACATGCAATTCCATGAAGAAGCCCTCAAAATCAATTTAACAATTCTCAAGTTGAACCCAAGAAACATCTACCTCTTTTGAAGGTTGTGAACCTGATGGAGTGAGTTCAGACTAGGGCCATGAAGATTATCAGAGGGCTAGAGCACCTCTCCTATGAAGAAAGGCTGAGAGAGTTTGGGTTGTTCAGCCTGAGGAAAAGAAAGCTCCAAGGAGTCTTTATAGCAGTCTTCCATTCCCTAAAGAAGGCCTCCAATAAAACTGGAGAGGGATTCTTTACCAGGGCATGTAGTGAAAGGAGAAAGGGTAATGGCTTTAAAGTGGAAGAAGGTAGTTTTAGACTAGAGTAAGAAAGAAGTTCTTTGCTATGGGGGTGCTGAGGCACTGGAAAAAGTTGTCCAGAGAAGTTGTGGATACCCCAACTCTGCAATTGTCAGGGCCAGGTTGGATGGGGCTTTGAGCAACCTTGAGTAGTGGAAGGGGGAGATGGATCTAGATGATCTCCAACCCAAACCATTCTATGAGTCTCCTCTATGATTCTATGAAATGTTCCTTAGTGGACCATCTAAACCTTCACAACGAGGACAAGCCCCATAGATGTAACTACTGTAACATCAATTTTGTGCATAAAATCAATTTAGAATAAACATCTTAAACAAGTGTTTGGTAAAAAAAAAAAATAAATTGACAATGGTAATTTTATAGTTTATTTATATCAATGCTTCTCTTACGCTCTTGAGACAATGGGGAATAATGAGAGAAAAGCAGTAGGAAGTAATTGGAGAAATAAATTATATGATAGATCTTGTATTAACATTTTTTGAAGATAAAAGTAATGATTGTAACTGTTTTGGTAACCTTGGATCAAAGTGAACACTCTTTACACTAAGTTCTGTCTTAAATCCAGGATAGATGGCGTGCTATAGAATGAGTCAACAACCAAGGAATGACAGGAATTTCTTCTTGTATATTAATCCTGCAACCTTGAACTTTAAGGTAGACTGAACAAACAATCTGGAACACTGTATAAATTACACAATTTTACTGGAAACTACACACTGTGCAACAGACACTTGTTCAAATGTTACCTGTTTGTTCTCTTCAGAGAATAATTTCAGGAGTTATTCTACTCATTTACTTTAGCAGTTCAGCAGTAAGTCATCTTACCATTGTCTAATCTATATTACTTGTGATCCCTCTCAATAGTAAAAAGGAACAATTTCTCTGCTAGAATCTTTGTAAGAGAAGAATATCTGCATCTCTTATTCAGCAAATAAAAAATATTGAGAAAAGTAATTGCTGCATCCTGGGAGGTAGTAGTCCTTTAATATCACTATTCTAACTTCACTAGAGACCAAATGAATGTCAAAAACTTCACTTTATTGTCAAATTCAGTTTCCTTATCACTTCCTAAGATCCTAGGAAAATGTCAAGTAAATCCAATACAATTAGAGGTATCCTTGACTGAAAGGCTATGCTATTCTCCCTGAAGAAGTTATTAAAAGAACATTTTAGAAGCAATTTGTTCAGTACCCGTGGAGAATTGATAGCTTGTACTTCACATGTTCTTAAACTGAAGAAAAAAAAAATAAAAAGAAGAAAGAAAAAGAATTGCTCTTGGCAATGAGAACCTGCAGGCTGATGCCAGCAGCATACAACATGATGTTGATTCAGTAGCACAAGCATGCTGCTTTCATCTCTAACCCGTATTTAGGTAAATCATTTTTGTCTAGCACACTAAACCATGCATGACATAGATACTCTAATTTTAACTGCTTAAAAATAATTCAAAATGCAAAAATAAAAGAGGGAAAGCCTTCTCCAACTGAATCACATTTTAAAGAGTTACTAATACAAATTCTATATTTATCCTTTTTAATTATTGTAATGCCATTAAATATATTAGATATGTTCCTACACGGTTTTCCTGAAGGATTTTGTGATTTAGGCTGAGATTCAGACTGTGATAATCTTTGACATTGCAGCAAGACATTTTTTTAACCCGAGATTTAAGTGTCCTAAACTTTCCAATTAATGTAATTCAAAGTGGACTTAGGAATATTATTTACTATCCAAAGTAATATAATATTATGAGTCACATTGTCGTCAATAAAAAAGATATCCTTTGGATTTGACATTTCCAGGGGAAAATGGAAAAAGAACAAGCCAAATCTAAACAAACTAATCTAAAACCTTAACTAAAGCAAGCATGTGTGTTCCCCTGCCCTCTGTGGTTTTTGTGTCTCCCCCTCCCAATCCCTGCCTCTCCTCCCCCCCCCCAAGCATTATAAGCATATTTTATTTACTTCTTAGACAAAGAATGGCTAAATTAGATATTTTAATTAGTAATAATCTTTTTTTAAAAAATTATAATTGGATGCTTCTTCAATTCTGTATAAAC